>NC_092795.1:3563572-3863572 GCF_918797505.1 Bemisia tabaci | reverse complement strand
GAATAAAAACAGCTTCGACGGCGCTCTTTGGTGCTCTGCGACGCCTAGCCGCCAAAAATCCTATCCTTCGGAAGCCCCTCAGGAAGTCCCATTCCCGCAATTCCTCTAAAACCTCCTGCCGCTACCCTTTCGGTGGACGTCCCCTCGTCTCCTCCTGGGAGGAACTCAATCAAGCATCTTCTTCGGCAGCCTTTCTTCCGTCGTCCTGTTAACACGACCATACCAGATAAGCCGTTCGGTTGACGGCGAATACGTCATTTCCGACCAGTGTTCGAAACTCACCTTTGAGTTTCAGGAGCCATGTGGCGCATGAAGCCCGATTTTTAGGCGCCATTGAAGATTTTTTATGGGCCAAATTGACTTTTTGCCTATTTATTGCGGCGCATTTAGTGAAAAGTTAGGCGCAAGATGTTTTCGTAACAGAACTAGTAAGTAGCTGTAACTTGGGGAAGACAAAAGCACAAATAATGAAATCATGAGGAATAGAAAAAGCTTTCATTTGCAGTGCTGAAAATTCTGAGTTTTTTCAATTGAAATAGATTTGTTTTTCTTTTTTTATGCGACTGCCTGTGAAAATCCAGATTTTTAGGGGGCAATTTTTAGGGGCCACGTTGGCGCAGAGCCTTCATTTTTTAGGCGCCATGGCCGATTTTTTAGGCGCATTCGGCGTGTTGGCGCCTGTGAGTTTCGAACACTGTTTCCGACTCCTATCATCTGACGCACTCTTTCACTACCCAATAACTGACCATAAATATTGACATTTTGAACTGTGTGCAAGGGCCCAACCCGGCAACATTGGGAAACGCGCTCCATGCTATCACGGTCGGTTATAAAACACTCCGGTCCGTTCGATAAATCGCCCCACCCCCCTCCTCCCCCCGCCCTCCCCCCTGAATCAGAGCTCGGTCGGGAAACTAATATTCGCCGCGTTGAAAATCTCCCTGAGCAGAAGAAACAAACGAGTAAGGCGAGAAGGGGGGAGAGGGAGGGATAAAAGGGGGACAAGGACCGAAACAATCGGGTTGTCAAGCTTTAGAGCTCGTTAGATTCCGAAATAGACGCATTCGAGGGCCGGGCGGGGGAGCGGGGAGGGGATACATATAATGTCGCCAGACGGGTGGAACCCGAAGGAAATAAGTTAGCGTGAGTGTTCCCGAAACATGTGAACCGGGATGTAACAGGCCTTTGAGATGGAGCCCCTCGATCGGACACATTGTCTTCAAACGGGCCTCGAAGCCCCGTCAATTCCTGTCGCCCCTGAATTATCGCTCGGCGATTAATCCCTCTTCGGGAGACCTCTTTTTAACTCGGCCACGATTCCAATGCGCTCGATATATTTTGGTGACCCTGCACTCCTATTATCCCTATGGTGTAAAAGTTATATTCGGAAGTCAACGTTCAGATTCGCCTCGTGATAACTTATGATCAAATGGACGTATTTCTGCCAAACAGAACTAGGTGCATTCAGACATGAGCCCTAAGACCCATAAGAATATTTGCACAACAGGGCTCACTTCATAATCCACACAATTCTGTCTCACAGAAATACTTCCAAATTTAGCAACTTGTTTCGAAAACCTAATCTGCTTCTCATAACTCATTTAGCATGGTACCCACGGACAAAAGACGAATTTTTGCGACCAATTCGAATTCATTATTTGGTTAGATGGCTATTGTAGCATCGGTGGAATTTGGACCAATCGGCATCTAGTATCTAATTTTCAACAGAATCCTGAAGAAAACGAGTCAAATTCCGGGATTAGGATTAAGCGCGCCAATTGGCCAATGCAACACTACTTAATCTACGATAAAAAGTATCATACAAACTACGATATAATACAGATATACACAAATATGTGCACTTTTTACACGTTATTTCATCACCATCACCTCACCACGGTTGCTGTTGCTCAATTATTGTTACTGTCGCACAGAATACCGCCATTTTAGAAAACTCGGTTGCTTTTAGAGGTTTCGAGGTTTACTTCCATCCACCTTTCGACTAACCTCCGGATGTGGGTAGAGAAATTTTGGATTTGGTTCAGATACCGATTGATGATGAGCTTAACAGACCAGTGGATTGGAGACTCCCCGCAAAAAATCTTTCACCACCCACCCGTCGGGAGCGCCGCGCGCCGCGGCGTGCTGCCAGCACGAAACACGCACTGACGTTACAAACCTAAAGGGCTACTTCACGCATTGCGTAATGCTTGAAGTATCCTCTTAGGTTTGTAGGCGTCGTTTGTACGCATTGCGCAATGCTTGAAGTATCCCCTTAGGTTTGTAGGCGTCGTTTGTACGCATTGCGCAATGCTTGAAGTATCCCCTTAGGTTTGTAGGCGTCAGTACGCGTTTCGAGCTGGCAGCATGCTGTGCCGCAGCGTGCCATAAACTTGCCCACATTTTATAGGTCAGGGTGTTAAAATATAGGCAATTCGACATCAAATTCGAAATCAGCGACTCAAAAAACAACCGTTACGAAACTTTCATGATCTTTCAGTCATTATCCGACTTATTTCTTCCTGTTCTTGAGTTTTGGACCACAGTGCGCCGCGGGCGGCGGCTCATGAAATTTTCCCATGTGCTCGACCGCAGTTTTGGCCGAAAACAAATATGACCGCGTGCTGTTGATAAAAATGAGAAAAACAGACAAAATACTGAAAGCAAATAAATGTTCATTTTTAAAGAATTCGCTTGCATTGAATTTGTTCGTTTTAATCAACAGCAGACGGTTACATTTGTTTTCGGCCAAGACTACAACATTGTTGAAATTCAAACTCCGCGCCACAGCTCTAGCGGCAGGAGCCAAAAGCCGAGTTCTGGCCGGAAGGGTCGGGTAGAGCATACCTTCGTTTCACTTATCTAGCCTGTAGATCGATCCTTTCCACAGGTTTAAATGGCAGATTAATCGATACATCGCAAAGAAGCACGACTGCTTGCTATGCTGATGCGCGTAGACAAGTGATCTCATAATTATTTATTATTGACTGAGGAGACCAAACTAGAAGACACTGCACTGAGCAGGAATCGGCCATCTTGATGAAAATATCAATCTTACATTGAAAAGTGTAGTTATTCATGTGTTTGTTTCAATAATAACTATTCCCACATATGTCAAAATGTTAATCTTAAAACCTATCCTGTGGTTCCTTGAGGCCGATGGTTGTTTTAGAGCCACTAAATTTTATGTAACAGTATTTGTTCTTCATTTTTCCGTTTTCCTTTTTGTTGCAGGTGAGTAACCAATGAAACCAGTTAATTAAATCATTTTACCTGTTACCAATTGTGAGAGATTTGCTTATTTCAATTTGAACTCGTTCAGGTATCTCTTTTTCTTTATATTTAATCGCATGAACTTTCAATATCATAAGTTCATTTGGCAGAGTGTGTCTGTGTACTTATTGTCAGATCTCAACATCAGAAAGCATCGATTTTTCATACGATTTCCTTACTTTTACCTCACTTCTTCAAAAATTAATTTTTCTGGAGTTTTCCAAAAACCATTAAATTACCTGTTCCTCTTTCCCTCCTTGCGTTGCCCGCACTTCAAATTCTGAGAAAGATAGAATTATTCTCAGACGCAAAAATGGATTAAATGTTCAACCACGAAGGCACATAATTGCGAAAAAATCGGAAAATTTTAAGTGAAAATGCTAATAACAAAGCAAAGGAAGTCGGAAAAACTTGCATTGTTTTTTTTTAATTTTTTTAAAAATAATTGGTACGAGATTATTATTTTAGTCAAATGTTTTAGTCAATATTATGTTGTTTTGTAACATTATCGGGAGCTGTCAGATAAACCTGGTACTTTTTTGGGAATCTGGTGACTTCTCGCTGTCTTTTATTTTCTTTTCTCCACTCTTTTTTTCTTTTTACTCTTTCTCCTTTTTCTCCTAGTGAATCTCCCTTGTCCCGACTTCTCCAGTTCCAACGATTTCAAGCTGAAAGAATAGTGAGCAGCAGCTGAGACTTGTTGACACGGCTGTGACTATCGTCGCAAAAAAATCACAACATCATGAGTTTTCTCACAAACAGGACGGCTGGAACATAAAACTTGGTCGGAGTGGATAATAATGGCATCAGCCAGACGTGCAACTTTTAATTCACCGGGTTAATTCTCGACATCAAGGGCGTTGAGGAAAGTAATTTTCCAGGGTGACAAGTTCTTGCAAAGTCATTGAAAACTTGGAAAAGTTAAAGAATACAGTCCAACCCTGAAAAGTCAAGAAAAACCCAAGTAATATCCCTGCAGAACCTTCAAATCCTCTCTATCGGCATAAAAATTGACTTACTTCTTACCACATTAGTAAGAAAATGAGAACTCGCGAATCTATCAATCAGTGTCAAGTTCAGGATCTAGTTTTAAGTAATCGACTTTTTAAAATTGTCAACGAAATTTTATGTCAAGTAATTACAGCTACTAAACGAAAATATTTACCTTTTTCTTTCTGCATGACATAAACTTGACTCAGAAGTTAAAGTGCAAAAGTAACGTTGTTCTAATGTTCCTATATAGATAGTATCCGAAATATTGTTTGAGGAATTCATTTTCATGGAAAGCTGAATGCCAAGGAAGAAAAAAAAAGAAAAGAAAAATAAAGGAAACCATTGAAAAGTCATGGAAAATGCATGGAAAAGTCAGAGAAGTTTTTTTCATTCACACATCACAAATATTCATACAACTTTTTTATGTAAGATATTAGATTGCCTAATTGTTTTTGGCAATAGCTAATGTGGCTTTGTTTCTTTCTGCTTAAAGCGATCCATCTAGTGCGGGATTTTTAAGAAATATCGCCCTGTTGACCACCTTTGTTTTGAATGCGTTTCGATTTTCGAGAGGGACTTTTTACCCATCCCTCCTCGCTCTCCGCGCGGCGTTTCCTGAGTTTTCACGAGTCGATCCAGGAGGATCCGGTGAGCGATGACCGCAATAAAATGCTCCGACTACTCAACACTCACCGAATGAATCATCTCTCGGTTCATCCGCATCCTGCTCCGCGGAAGTTCCCGACGAAGCCCCGCTTTGCGCCCCGCGAAAATTTTCTCTTTTATTTTCGGCTCCCACTCCACCGTTGCGAGACCTCCGAACCACACCGAAAATCGAAATGAACCGCAACAATCACCAAATATATCGGCATATTTGAGAGGAGCAACTTGACTGCATTTTCCAATTTGGAACTACAATTTCTAGCTCAGTTGAAATGTATCATCAGTTTCCTTATGTACACAAGTGTTTTTACAAATGTGCCACAACTTTTAATTCCGAACCTTAAGATGAAGTCCAACTAAAGTAAGATAAACCAAAAGTACATTCGGCGCAGGCTATCATAGTAATCGCTGGCAATATGTTAAAGGCTCACTTGTTGCATCAGCTAATAGAATAAGTGCGGGCTACATAAAACAATTAGGAACGAAAATTTCTGGCTCAGTTTAAAAACAACGTATGTACCATTAGTTTTCCTACAGGCATATATGTGCTTTTACGGATGAACCAGAAATTGTAGTTATTCGTTTTGCAAAATGTAGTCCTTTGCGTCAGCATAATATGAAGGTACAATCGCTGAAGTACTTCGATAGCACCATATCTCGACTTAAAACGCCTTCAATATTTTATGATATTCTACGCTATGCCACCAAGTGAGTTTAATTATGCCCATCCAACCCTTTAGTTAACCGGTAAAACGCTGGTGCAAGCACTCGTGAATGTTCCCGAACAGAGCATTTAAATTTATAGTTTGCAGTTCGGCTGCTTTTCTCTTTGTTTTACAATTATTACCTATTGCAAAATCTGCCGTGATAGCAAAGGCACCTTTAGGTGCCAAAAGGCAATTCTGAAAAAATGGACTGAATAGTGTCTAAGTGGACAATTTTACCGAAAGAAGCCTCCGTTCTTTTTTAAAATGCCACCCACCCTCCGAAAGACTTGGACATCGTTCGGGTGACTAAAGATCGACGGATTTTATTTCAACTATATTAAAACGGTATTTTCATTTTCATGTTAAGCTAGTGTTAGGCAAGACAGCCGTAAATGCTATTTTCTGCATGCTTCTGTGGTTGCGTTTTAGATGAATAAGGAACAAATTTTCAGATCAGTAATTGGCAAAAAAAAAAAAAAAAAAAAAAAAAAAAAAAAAACAGTGCCTCACTGGTAAAAAAAAAACCTCTAGGACCAATGCCGCATTGCATTGACTTAAGAGTGCAGTTTCTTGTCGCCGGATTTAAGAGTCTTGAACTCTTGTTTCAAGCGGATTTTGCATTGAGTCAAGCAGATTTTGCATTGATTCAAGCGGATTTTGCATTGAAAGAAGAGTCCAGACTCTTAAATCCCGCGACAAGAAATTGCACTCTTGAACCAAGAGGTTTTTTTTTACCAGTGCTCGGCGTGCTTTGCGATATATCGATTGATCAGCTATTTAAACCCATGGGAAATAATCGATAAACAGGGTGTTTGCAACAAACACCTTAAAACCGAATCTGTACCATAGCTTCTAATGGGGGAAATATCGATAATCGATCATTCTCACCTCGCCACAGACAGAAAAGGCTCTATTTCACTTGGAAACATTCCGATTATTGCCTCTCTGGTGGAATACTTCTCCTCACGGCTGTTTTGTCAGAAACAAATTCAATTTTTGCGCACTTGCTAGCTTTCTCACACTCCTCGTTTTCATAAAAATAAGGAGAATTGCGCTATTTTACCCGTACCAGTGACTTCATCTAAAAGAGACCGGACGAATTATTAAAGAAACTCGGTTTCGATAATTTGAGAATACGGCTCACTCTCGCCATTATGGCAGAAATTGCGTCCATTTGGCAACACGAGGGGACGGCGCGGCGTGGTGATACGTACGGAAATACATCAAACATTCTGCTTTGACGCTGGGAAAAAAGCTAGGGGAAGGAAAAACACATCCTTTATCGGAGAAAACTCAAGTTTAAAAGGTTTTGTTAGCGCTCGCTGGGAGTCGCCGATGCGAGGGGGGGGGGGGGGGTGTCGAGGAAGAGGGTTGAGGGGGGGGGGGTTGGCTCGGGCAACGAGCATCGAGCATCGGGATCGGACTTATTCAATAACACGGGTCGATCTTGCATCCCGCTCAGCTTTGCACTGGCCCGATTCACATCCACATCTCGTCGCTCCTCCGACGTAAGGACGTTTCTCGATTTCAACTTGAGCCACGATTCACATATAAATCCATGCTTTCTAGAGCTCATGCGAATATAGAGATACGCCTTTGCATCGGAGGACTGTGATCGCCGTCCCGGAAGTTTTCTCCGGAGTCGTGACGTCACGGTCACGTCACGTCACACGCAGACCCTAACTATGGGCTCCGTCGAAGCAATTGATCCGCGAGTGAACTGGTGCGTTTAAATGAAGTGCAACTCGACGGTGCGAGTCCGCAACCACGTATCTCGGCTTGCGACGTCGCGGACTTCCTGCCATACTCTATTTTTTGAACGGAAAACCACTCAACGGCGATGCTTAAAAACTGCCGTGACTTTTCATCCCAGTGGCAGAAAATTCTGCGAAAACTTGAAGGAATGGTGTTGATTTGTTCTCTTTTAAAAGAATAACATAGGAGCGGAGATTTTCAAACACCGCAAACGAGATACGTGGTTTCGGACTTGATGCCATCGAACAGGAACTAGAGCAAACTAACTACGGCCAATGATTGGAATGTCCGAGCACTCGAGCAGAGAACTGCCCTTATACAGGGTGTACCTAGTCGAAAGAAGGGTAAATTAGGGGTGGGATCTATATGTTACGGGTAATCTAGTCAAACCGGGTAATGTCGACATTACCCGGGTAATGTCGGCAATAATTGACATTACCCAGGCCGTTTTGGTTAGGTTAGATTAGGTTAGATTAGGTTAGGTTAGGTTATAATACCCGCCATCCCACCCCTCAGTCGTCAGGGAGACGGGACCGGCTGGACCTAACCTAACCTAACCTAACCTAACCTAACCTAACCAAAACGGCCTGGGTAATGTGGGTGTGGGTGTGGGTGTGGCTGTGGGGTGTGGGTGTGTGTTCCCCGGGTAATGTCGACATTACCCGGTTTGACTAGATTACCCGTAACATATACACCCGATAGATCAGTTGCGCTGGTCACAGAATCGTGTTTTTGCTTGATTCCTGTAGCAGTGGCGTGGCGTGCTTTGTTATACATCGATTGATCTGCCTTTAAACCTGCAGAAAAGCATCGACAAATATAGGGCGTTCGCAACGAAAACCTTATTAATCGATTCTTTATCATAGTTTCAAACGGGGATGTATTGTTAATCGATCATTCACGCCTTGCCACTGTCCTGTAGATTGGCAAAAAATAGTAAGATCCGTCCAAAGAGCAATTTTCCATGATCAATATCAATCGAGATATCGCGTTTGAAAAGTTCGTTTAATGATGTCATACACCGCGGTAGTGACAACCCTTGGTTTCTTCCACCTTGCTTTCATCAGCCAGTGTGACGCAAATTTGCACTACTAGTAACATAAAACTCGGATGAAAGCAAGGTGGAAGAGACCAAGGGTGTTACTACCGCGGTGGAACACGTCCTAAATCTAATTTTTCAAACGCACGACGTCACGGTTAATATTGAAAGTAGAAATTGGTGTTCGGACTGATCTTATTTTTTTAGCTAGTCCACAAAAATCAGGCATGAAAACACGATTCTACCAGCGCAACTGACCCATTTATACTATTTTGTTCTATCAAATTTTTCTTAGAATATGGCACGTCAAATTTTTTCCAAGATTTTTTTTTAATAGTAGCCACAGCAGGACGTCTACTGGGTCCTAAAATAGTGCTGATTTCCTAGAGACGGACCAAAGGTTCCGAACAAGTACGGAAATTCCGCAGGAGGAGGTTCTAGAATTTACCACTTCATGCCACGCCTGCCACCTAAAATAGCCTAAAATTAAAATTGGTCACATGAAACTGAAGGGCGATGAGACAGCCAAGATAGAGCGAGGATTTCTCCGCGAGAAACGCAGTTTTGAAGGAGAGCCAAAATTCTAATCTGCCATGTTCAGGTCACGAAATATCCCGATTATAAACTATTCACTCGCAGATTTTAACTTTCCTTCGTCTTGTGAGAGCTTGATTGCTCTGCTCGTAACTTATTTTTTAGGACAATGGAGAGAATCTACAAATCTGGTTTTTCAACTCAACTCTGCAAAATTTGCTATGTACTAATTTTTTTTCTTTTTTTAGTGGACCAGGTCTATTCTTTTGTGCTGAGGAAGAACGCGGTATGAGCATTCGAGAGTTGCCAAATTTCCTTCATTAAAATGTTCATTTTTTAGGAAAGTTATTGATATTTTTCCTTCAAATTTTCAGAACCTTTGGGTGAACTTGTGAACTAAATCATGTGAAAAATTAAGAGGAAAATATTCATAAATCTACAAGGAAATTTTCGTTTTATCAAAGGAAATTTGGCAACGCTCGAAAGCTCATACGGCGTTTCTCCTTATCACGGCAGCATTTTCCTGTTGACACTCATATATTCATGGCAAAAAAATAAAAAATGCGTTTTCTTAGATATTGCGACGATAAAATTCTCGATCATGTTTTAGATTAGAAGAACCAACCAGCAGTTTCTGTTATAACTCTTTATTAATTTTCATCACTTATTTTAAATAGATCGCAGGAAGTTTTCAGCCATATTTAGGAATCTTCAGGAATTTACTTGGAAAAACCAGGAAAAATGGAGCTTTTGATATGCGCTGTCAGGATTTTATTGTGTATATTCCGACGAAAATACACTATTGTTTCATTTTATTTCGCGAAGCCAGGGATATGCAGTAAAACTTGAAAGTTTACTTAATTTGAAACCCTGTTTATTTTTTATGACGAAGTATATTACGATACACATTATCAAGTATACACGATCAGAGAGAATTCCATATCCATGCCCTTTATACGCTTTCATGACTTATTTTAAGTAAATCGAAGGACGCTTCCAACCATCATCAGGGATCTCCAGGAATTTACATTGAAGAACCAGGAAAAGTGAAACTTTTGATATACGCTGTTAGGCTTTTCTTATTTAACTTCTTGAGGCCAGGAATTGTCAGTGAAATATGAAAGTTTACTTAATTCGAAACCCTGTTTATTTTTTATGACAAAGCTGCCACATAATCAAGTATACGATCATTAGAGAGGATTTTATGTGGATTCTTTCTGTAGATGAGAACTTTCCTGGACGAGCCCTCTCGGTGGATTTATCAGACGGAAGTGGGAAAGAGTGTAGTCGAAGTAAAATGAATAGGCGCGCCCTCTTTTATGGGGGGTCGAGATTTAATCTAATCTGGAGAGCTAATAAGTTTTCGCCGCTAATGAGTGTGAAACTTAATTAGGCGTGCGTCCGCCTCTCAATTAGGAGCGAATCCTTAAGCGACCACCACCGCCTACCGGTGTGCTATACAGACCGCAGCGCGGGCTTAGGGTTCTCGCCCGTTTCCGAGACTCAGCAAAACGCCGACGTTGAATGGGAAATTGATATTTTTATCTTAATTCCAGCTGGATAACTCCCGCCCGTCTTAATTCGCTACGTTCTCGCCTTAATACGGGACGTTCACGCCTTAATTCCGCCCAACACGACGGCGGCAGGAGAGGAGAAACACGATACCTGGCGGAGGCCTCTCGGATGATTACAGGGTCTCTCCTAGTCCGGAATTTCCGGAAAGTCCGGGTTTAGTACTGCGCCGAAAAAAAAGGATGCTGAATTAATATTCTGGATGTAAAAAAGTGTGCGAAAACTCAAAAAACGCTGAATCTACCGCCACAGCAGTTAGTAATACATCTTGACATTGCTAAAGTAACTGCTGTCGCGGTTAATTCAGCGTTTTGTGAGTTGTCGCACTCTTTTTTACATCCAGAATGTTAAATCAGCATCCTTTCTTTTCAGTGTGATCTTTTCGAGGACATTTCGGTAGTACTGAAAAAGCGCAAAAATTCCGCAAGAAGGTCCGAACATTTTCCTTTCATGCTACGCGTGTTTTTAATAAAGCCTGGAATGCATGCAATCCCCTGCGAGTTGATTCGTAGAGTAGTATTCCGATGGTGAAAGTGCAGAAGTGCGCATCTCAATGTTTGAGAGTAATGAGTTAGCTGCATAAACGTGTTATTGAAGATGTCGTCTATCCGCCAGCAAGAGACTATAATCGAAAAAAAAATCGGGAAGTCATCTAAAACCGTAGAGATTCTTTCTACGGTACTAGATGTCAGTTGGAGGCAGCCGCCTAGGGGTTGAGCTTCTTGGATGTCAGGTGGGGCACCCCCGGATCATTTTTTCCCTAAAAAAGCAAGTTTCACATTGCTGAAATTCGTACCTTGTTGGCTGGGTCAATGATTTGCCTTCAATTGGCCAGGTATGCAAAATGACTGTCGTGATGCACGATTAGTGGTATCAGAATTTCGCTTTAAGATTACATAGTGGTTTGAAGGCGCTCCTCTGTTTTGTTTCTGAGTTG
This sequence comes from Bemisia tabaci, assembly GCF_918797505.1. Classification (NCBI taxonomy): domain Eukaryota; kingdom Metazoa; phylum Arthropoda; class Insecta; order Hemiptera; family Aleyrodidae; genus Bemisia; species Bemisia tabaci. The sequence goes on along the minus strand of NC_092795.1, from coordinate 3,852,099 downwards.
CCATGTACATCGATGTTGACCAGAAATGTTCAGAATTTTGGAGTCTTCAGTCGAGCCGTAATTTTAAAAAATGCTTAAAGAACATCAATGCACGTTCCAAGACTTCTTTTTTTCTGTATTTCTTATTTCAAAACAGAGTGTCCTAACGCTCGGTTCAGATTGTGGTTTTTAAGCCTTCTTGCTTCGGTCATCGTTTCTCATGCAAAACTGAGAGAATCGCAGTGTATAAGATCGCGACTTATTCAAATGAGGTTGTGAATTCAATAATTTTCTCACGGATAAAATGAGGTTTCATCGATGAACAGTGAATAATCAGGATTGAAGAAAAGGTACTTTTTCCAATGGTCCATTTGAAAGGCGTAAAGCGTGGATGGATGGAGCATGGATGTCCTCCTGGTTTCTACGGGCACTAGATGGCTGTAGGTTTCTAACAGTATATGTACCAAAGTGATGGGGGAAAAATTGTAAAAAAAGCATTACATGCATAATTTTTTAAGGGTCCAAGCAGGGACGATACATTCTAGAGAATACGTACTGTCTTCTGATCTATGGTGTAAAAGTTACTCAAGGAAACCAATTTATTGATTCCACTTTTTAGTAGGACACCCTGAATTAGCATTATTACTTACACATCGAAGAAAAAATTATACTCAGTTCGCGATTATTTTATGTCGGTCAAAAAGAGGATGGACCTCTTTTTTCTACACGTATGCGAATCTTTGATTCTCGATTTTGAAATCTGACTAAAAAATCCGAGGTTTTCCGTGAAGAAAAATATCCCTTACACCAAGGTTACCCCATACTTAGAGACAGGTTGAAATCACAGAGCACTTTCTACCGGCTGAGCTCTTAAAAAACTATATAAAATCTTGAACAATGACTAATGAATCCAGTAAATATTACTCAATTAGTTTGATAGAGAACCAAAGTGCTGGTCTACCTGGAGGGACATTTCAATATGATTAGTTACACTTGGAATACTAGATCGAGCGCGCCTTCTCGTCTTGTGGAAATAGAGCAAGAGAAAGGTGATGACGGCGCAGAGATACAACTATTCGTACTTGATGGATGTCCGTATTGCGTTCGCCAAATTGAAGGCGCCATGGCGCGAAACGTGAACTTGCAATGCTCATTGCCAAAGAGATGTCGTTCCAGTTCGGAAGAAAAGTCAAAAAATGGGGCCGGATTACGTCTCTCCTATCTTCGGCTGTGTTGACACTACATTTTTTCTTTTTTTCATTTTGATGCCTGATTTTTTCTACGATTCGGGAGAAAAGTTGAAAAATGAGGCTGGATTACGTCTCTCCTATCTTTAGCTGTGTTTCTCCTTTAGCCCCTGAAGCACCACTATAAATAAGACAAATGGAATCAAAACACAATATGGAAATAGAGCAGGAGAAAAGGACTCTCTTTGAGACGGCGCAGGGATACAACTATTCGTACTTAGTGGATGTCCATGTTGCGAAGGTTTTTTGCCAAATTGAAGGCGCGATGGCTTGAGACGTGAACTCGCGATAGTTCGCTACGTGTTAAGTGTAAAAGTTATCTTCGGAGGTAAACACTCAGATTCTTTTAATTACCAATGAGTTGAGAAATTGAAGGTATTTAAATCAAAATTTACTGATCCAATTCTAAACATGAGCTAGATCCATAAGAATACATGCGTGCCAGGGATCGTGCCGTCCATGGATAAACTTCTTTGTTACTTAAATGTGTCCAATGGAAGATTTAAACTTAAAATGTTTTATTGCTTTATCTGAGAGTGCTCAATGAGCTAATTCCGCAGTATTTTTCCTAATTTTGTCTTGAACAGGAAATAGTAGAAAAATAGTCTACAAAAAAGAAAAATTACCTCCTTGTGACGTCATCTGGAGGGGATTTTTTTATTTAAACACATGTATTTTAGCGGATTAAGTTTATTCTGTCATATTTCTTTCCATAATTGTTCAATGTAGAAACCGAACATATCCTCGTGCTCAGTTCTTTCAGTAGTTTCATTTTAAAATATGAAATTTACAAACTTTCAGACACCTGCAAATCCTCCATTAATTTGGAAAAATTCTCTCAGCAAAGTGCTCACCTCAACAGTCATCATTCGGCGGAATTTAGCGTTGACTTCCGAATTTAATTTTTGCCTCACGCGATTACATTCCTTACATAGATTGCTCAGATAGAGCGGAGTCTCCAAAACATATCGTCTCCGTTTATCTTGATTCCCTTCCGTCAAAAGCAAATTGATGGAATCATCCGTGAAAGCACCGTAAAATTGCATTTTAAAACGTCGGAACTCGCATTAGAAATTCACGCCAAAATCCGCTCGGGTAAAAACACAGCGGAGATGGCCGCCCGTCAAAGCGTGACGCGGGATCATTCATTTTCGGCGCCGAATATTTCGCCAACAAACGATTCAATATTTACTCGCCTGGCAGGAGCGGATTGAATGTGTTTAAAGCCCTTTTGCCAGGATTGTTCCGCGTTAAGCGAGTTTAAATACTTACACCCGCGGCGTTGCCAAATCGTCACGGGATCCACGGGGGAAATCCCTCGACTCTCCCGGAGTCCTGCCGCGTTCGGCCGCCCCGCGACTCCGAGTTTAATAGAGTTTGAAAGTTTGCGGCCTCGACAGAACGCCCCCATTGTACGCTCCTCGGGTACATCGGACGTTTAAACGGATAGTTTCAGCCCCCGCCCCTCCCCCACCCAACTGCAGCCCCCGGCAACAATCGACGCGACATTTATTTGCGTGTTCTGATGCAGGCCTCGGGGCGCGTTTTATATCGCGCGGCGCACAGTGGATCAAGTCAATGGGAGAGGTCGGACCAAATTTGGAAACTTTAAACGCTCATAACTTCGTTCATACAAAACTTTGACGATTTTAAAAGTGGTTCCATCGGTTTCCTCGTGAAATTTCCCTAACGGGCCACCCCTTAAAATGTAAAGTTTGACGAATTAAACATCAAAACTTGCAGTTTTATCTAAAAATTTCATGTCCAACCTCTCTGATTGACTCGATCCAGTGTGCGGCGCCCCTCTGACGTAAGAGTGCATCTCGATTTCCGCATGGGCCCTAGAAAGCATGAATTTATTTGTAATGCAGGGCTCACGTAGAAATTGAAATACGCCCTATCATCAGAGGGTCGACGTCATACTCTCGTTTCCCGCACGAAAAAAGTAACTACATTTCATTGTCCCCAAATTTTACCTCGCAAATTGCATAATAACCCGGAGAATCTTGGACATTTCGAACTACAAATTTTACAGATTATTTCTCGGATCTTACGGAAAAAATCAGGAAATTTTTTTATGAAAATTAAAGTAAAAGTAAATTAAAGTACAAGTAAATTAAAGTAAATTAATTCTTTGAGACAATTTGACAACCTTTGAATGGAGTTACGTTTTTTCGTCCGGGGGATGACGATATGAGGATCGTTATCGTTTTTTCCTTCGTGTCCGAGGTCCGGATAACTTTTTCTGGTTCTAACATACGTTCCCTCTCTGGAAATTCTCGTGTCGTTCTTTGCCCGCTGGCGGAGGACGTGTCTGGTAAGTCCGGAAAACGTATATGGTAGATCCGGAAGTCGGGTGAAGTCCGGAAATTTCCCTTGAAGGCCTGGAAAAAATATTAAACTTGCTCGTGAGAGACTTATTGTTAGTCAGATGGATCGCTCCGAGCGTAGCGTCTTACAAATTCCCGTGAGAAATATTTGAGGGAATTAATTAAAAATTAAATTATTCTCCCTCTGCGTGATAAAATATCAGAGGTACTGTTTTATTTTACGTTATTCAGCTTTAAATTTATTCTGCATGTCCGGAAACTGCCAGGAAGTTCTGGATAGGTCCGTAGATCAGGAACAGGTCTGAAAATTCGCCTTGAGAGCCTCGAAAAATATTTGCACGTTTAAGACTTAGTTGGGTGAATTGGTCTGAGAGGTTCGTCGTACAAGTGCTGGCGAGAAAGATTCAAGGGAGTCAATTAAAAATTAAATTAGTCTTTCTCTTCGTGATAATGTTTTAGAAATAAAAAGGTTCATCTTTGCAGCTGCATGTCCAGGAAATGTCGAGTAGTTTTATAATAGGTTCGGAAGTCAGAGGGAAGTACGTATATTTCCTCGAAGGCCAAGAAAAATGTTTGGGTATAATCTTTTATGGACAAATTGATCTTAAGAGGGCGCCTTATAAGAGCTCGAGAGAAAGATTTGACTGAATTAATTAAAAATTAAATGCTTTCCTCGTGCGGACGAAGGAAAAGTTAAGAAAACGTCCTCTGTAGTTAAGCAGATTTCAGTTGCATCCGTCCAATGGAGAATTCGCAGGTGTCTAAAATTTGATGAATTTCGTGTTTAAGTGGAATCAACTGAGTGATGTGCACACGAGAATACCCTTGGTTTATGAATTGAAAATGACCTAATCTGCTAAAATAAATGCCGATGGCTAAGGAGCAATACTGCATATCTGCGTACCGACGATTTTGCAGTACAAGGAAGAAATTTCGCCATTTTTGTGATTCTTTGGTTACATTTGCAATTTTTTATACACTACAGCATCTTTACAGCGTTCCCATACGGAATGAGAAAAAGCTAAGAACATCAGCTAGCGTGTTCAATACTGAAGAATGCGGCAAAGCATCGCTACCCTGGTAAAAATTGGCGATAAGAGCTGCGTTTCAAAATACCATAGGAATTCTTATAGCCGGCTAAAGAAGGCTACAGAAAATCATATAGCTGGCTGTAGAATGCGGAGAAAATCATACGGCCGGGCTATACGAAGCGATAAAAAATTATGCAGCCGGGCTATAGTTCCTATCGCCGGGCTTTACACTTTATCGCCTGGCTGTTGCTTTTTCGCCATCGATTATAAAAGGCTATAAGAAATTGTGTAGAAATTCGTGTGCTTTGGAAATCATTAAGTTTGATACGGAACCACCTTAATATTTACAAAACACACATTATATTTTCCTTTAATACATATTTTTTTTCATCAATTAAAATGAGAATAATCCATACAGGATATGCAAACATTTCAAAATCATGAGTTGAATAACGCTGACTCCGCCAGATTAAATATTAACCTTTGTGAGAGAACAGAAAGAATGCAGATCATCTTACGTTGTTCGTTTCTGTAATTTAATTTTTGAAAGAAATCGCAAGACAGAAAATAACTATGATTATTCGTAGCAAATCCGATTGCCGCGGTTGAACTTATCCTGCAACTTTTCTCGCGATGTTTTTTCACCAATCAGCGGCTGGAGGCACTCACCGCAGCTTAACTCATTTGGTAGCAACTGTTGACGAAAAACTTCGGCTTCGGAATATCATCCTACGAGATTCAACAGAAAACCACGCATTTGCACAGAAATTCAATCGGAGTTAAGCTGTTCTTCTTACACAGGACCGCATTCAGGCCAGGAATGGTTTACGGGAGAAAATCCGAGACTCAAAATGTGCCCGTTCAATCTCCTCAAGCCAGCTTTTCAAAGATTTACGATCCGCGTGGCTCCATAGAGAATTGTAAATGAGAGAAGTCCAAGGCTGTGAAAGTTTGAATACCAGACACTTGAGTGAAACTAGAGTCGTTTTTCCTCGCAATAAGCTCAGGTAGTAAAAATACGGAGATCATTTAGAATGTAGTTGAAATAAGAGCTCGAGCTTTCAACCTTTACATTCCTGATAGGTTTTTCGGGCGCCCCGTTGAAGCGTGCTTTGCAGGAACGACGTATTTCGTCCAGTGGCGTGGCGTGCTTTGCGATATATCGATTGATCTGTCATTTAAACCCATGGAAAAAGATCGATAAAAAGGGTGTTCGCAACGAACATCTAAATAATCGATTCTTCACCATGCTTCAAATGGGGAAATATCGAAAATCGATCATTCTCGCTCGCCCTGATTTCGTCGCTTCCCGTACGAAGAAACGTAATTCCATTCCAAGTTTGCAACATGAACTCAAACAATTTGATTTTTTACAAGAACGCACCTGGGCCATTTTTATCCATTTTTTTCGCATGAGATGAGGGGAAAAATCAGAGAAATTTCCGTTAAAAAATGCACAAGCATTTCTTTCTTAAAATTGAAATATGCGAAGGAACATGTGGCAACATTGGCATTTAGTTACGTCCTTTGCGAGAGGAATGACGATATGAGGTTGCTGCTCAAATCGAGCGACTGGAATATAATTTAGAACAGATAGGTCAACAACACTTTAGACCTTAATTTTTATGGATACATGAGTGAAAGGCACCTTGAAATTTTTTGGAGAATATTCTGGTATACACTAAAAAAAGTAACTGCAATTTTGTGTTGATATCTGAAGGAAAACACAAAGTAACCTGAACGCGCGGTTAATATTTTATTGTTAGTTTTCATTTGGGTGACATTGACCAAATCTCTGGGTTGAAAATTTACAAGTTAAAAATGTGATGCGAGGCACATGGATCGCATTGTTGATGTCTCAGCATATCCAACAGGAATTCCCAATGCGCCAGCGGGCTGATCACTGAAATGGGTAGTTGAAGCGATAGACATAAAAATCAGAGGGAAAATAGGGAGATCCTATTGGTAAAGGTGGGTGGTTGCAGTAGACAAAGAGGGTAAGTGATAGACAAACTAACGGCAACCGACAAGAGGACCCTACAGTTTGTCCATCATTTGCCCCCTTAGTCTCCATCCTTTTCAACCAATAGGATCGTTCCATACTCCTAATGTCCTAAATGTCTTTCGCTTGTCTATCAATTTCAAAAATCAGCCCGCAGCAGGAAATTTGTCTCTGCGTGCAAAGTTTATACGCTTTTTCTGCGAAAAAATGTGTCAACAGTTCACCAAATACGAAACGAAATCTAAGATCACGATACACGTTTTCACATCAGACTTTGCTTAATTCGGCGAACACATTGAAAACATTCAATTCATAGGTAAGAAAATATAGGGGAAAAGTCTAAGCATCATTGCAAAGCTTCCACGCAGTTCCGGAAGAGCGGCTCACATAACAGACATGATTAATAGGCGGCAAAATGAATGAATGCACGTTCTGCGGTTGGCATTTAAGTATCCGAAGGCGCTTTCAAAAATACCTCAATCAAACCTCCACCATCCTGCCGTGCTAAGGAAGAAAGCCGTATGAACATTCGAGAGTTGCCAAATTTCCTTCGATACAAGGTTTATTTTTGAGGAAAGTTATGAATATTTTCACTAGGGATTTTCAGGAGCTTTAGTTTGAATCGCGAACAAAATTATTTGAAAAATTGGAAGAAAAATATTCATAAGTTTACAAAGAAATTCGTGTTTTATCGAAGGAAATTTGGCAACGCCTGAAGGTTCATACGACGTTTTTTCTTAGCACGGCAGCATTGGCGACCGCGGACGGGGCGGGGGCGGGCTAAGTGCTAAGTTCTGCAGAGCAGGGACCTCCAGCTAATTAATACATCGACCACGCACGGTGGCAAAATCTCCGTAGAAACTAGTGGCGTGGCGTACTTTGCGATATATCGATTGATCTACCATTTAAACGCTATGGAAAAGGATCGATAAAAAGGGTGTTCGCAGCAAACACCTTAATCGATTCTTCTCCACAGCTTCAATGGTGGATATATCGATGATCGATCATTCCTGACTCGCCAATGGGAGAAACCATCACACGGGTGACTCAAAGACGAGTCAATGAGAGAAGTCAAACAAAATACGTGGATATTTAGCATGCATATAATTCCGTTAGTAAAAATATCTAAGTTTATAAAAGTGTTCCCGTTGGTTTTCTCGTAGAATTTTCTTTAGGGGATGCCCCCCCCCCCCCCGCCCTTCGCTCTTGTCCCATGCTGAAGCATGTAAATCTGCGTCACTTATGAGCCTTTATCTCAGGAACTCTTCAAGATATTTGAATCTGTTTTGTTTTGTTTTGTTTTGTAGGTAATCACCTTTTGTATAAATCAATGGACCAGTTTTTGAAAATTCTTAAATTAAAAATTTTGATCATTTTTTTTTTTAAATTTTGAATGAAATTTATTCGACTCTGGTGACCTCAAACAGTTTCAATTGTGCAAAATTGAAAAAAACGCTTTCGTCTCTTTCTGTGAAAATACCTTGATTGACTCAAGAGAAGTAGGTATGTGAGAGTAGAAAAATTTAACTTTTTAGGAGCTCAATTTGAAAATTAATAACCAAGTGTTGGTGCACTTGACTACACCCTCTACAACACTGGAAAAAAAGAACACATTGGATCTAGAGTCCAGACTCTTGAAAACATGACAAGAAAAAGGACTCTTGATTCAATCAGATTTTAGCTTAAATCAAAAGGAAATCCGCTCAAATTAAGAGGCTCACGGAAAAAAAAGACCTGTCATTTTAACAGTCGCATTGAATGTTAAATTTGTTTGACGTTTCTCTGTTCTTTTAGTTGTCGCGACTGATAGTTTAACATTTTAAGTATGTTGAAACAAAAGTGTGCAACTCTGTTAGCTCAACATCTTATTGATGCTTTTGAAATAACATTCTGTATGTTATTCCATCATAACACGCTGCTGAGTTAACGTCAGGCGCAGTCATTAAATCAACAGTTCCTGAAGCTTTTGGAATGACTGTCATTGACTTTTGATTTTACAGTCCACACGTTATTTTGACATTCGTTTGGATTTTAAATTTACACTCGTGCAGGTGTTGGTCTAATGTTTTGAAGGTCGTTAAATTTGCAGAAATAATCTGCTAAAGCAACAGCGAGGGTGTCGAAATAGCAGCCTCTCATTTAACAGCGAGTTGACAGTAAAATGCTGTCCGTTGCACGGAGCATTCCATCCCGGCCAGTCCCGCGCGGTCGGCGCAGCGCGCATGCGCAGTTGTATACAGTTGTCGATCGCCCCGCTGCGAGCGGTGACGCAGAAAACCTCTCCTACCCTACCCGCCACACTGCCCACCCTCCTTCTCGAGGGTTGCGCGCCGTCCTGACCAAGGGCCCGGTCAGGGAAATTCTCAGAACTCCAACCGCCCGGGCCTGGCGTTCGGTTGTTTCTTCCTTCGGCGTTGTTCCCGCATTCCAGTCTGTTCGCTGAGGCCGCCATGTCATTGTTTAAAGGTATTTCGTTTGCTCAACAGTCAGTGGTTTTGAGTCAGAGAAGTCTTGCGCTTGCGTTTCGAAATCGTGCTCAAATTGTGTTTGCGAGTGAATTTTGGCGAAGAAAATGATTAGTTTTGATACTCAGTGCGCGATCTGCAAAATTAGTAGCTCCATAGGAAAGTAACTCTTACGATATAAGCAAATTTGGGCACACTGTAATTAGTTGCGGGCAGACGCCATTTTTTGAGGCATCATCATGAATCCGTTCAATTCGAAATTTCTGCTGCCGTATATATTTGTGCTTTTTGGTTTCAACTTTACCATTGACATTACACGCACTCTGAACTCAATTAGGTTTGCGTCCAGTGCATCAAATTATTATTTTTAGCGTGCCTTACATATTTATATGCAGGCACTCTTTTGATTCCGTTTCCTGTAGATTATACCATTAGCCCTGTCCTCTATACTTTCCGACCCAATTCCATTGTGTGATTTTTTCCTTTTCTTTCGTTCAAAGAAATTTAGGCTGTTTTGAAATGAAATGAAGTGATAATTTAGCAAATCTTAATCATGGTAGAATTTTTTGAAACATTTTATAATACATTTTCGGTGTTTTGAACTCATAAGCACGATCTGCTGTTTGGTTCTTACGTTGTTTTTTATTCATGATGCCAACGTGACATTGTCTTAATGGCGTAAAGTGTTTCAATGTGTAATACAGTGTCTGTGCGGTATCTGACCAGGCTGCGAGTGAAAAGTTCGGTTATTTGAAAAAAGAAAATAACGGATGGAGAGGAAGGGTTTAAAATGTGCCTCACATAATTTGTTGACGACCTCAAGGCCATGATCAATTCTGTCCCACCGAGAACTGCAAAGATGTACCTATACTTTGTGTAGTGTTTCTGTGCATCTAAACTGTTAAAATTTTTGTGAAATTAACTCATTGTGAAACTGATTTAGTCTGTAAATGTTACTTTGACCGGAATATTATCTACGGTTTTTGTATCATTTACTTGAAACCAGTTAAGCAGTTATCAGCTATTTACATAAACATGTAAGTATGACCATAATTTTTTACAGTTGCGTGGCATTGTATCTGCTACATTAACAGCAGTGTGAATGAAAATTCAAGAGCGATTTAGCTTTTACATGAGCAGCAGCGCTGCTACATCGACAGCAGCGTGGATTTAAATTCAAAAACGAACTGGCTGTCATGAGAACAGCGACGCTGCTATTTCGACAGCAGCGGCCGCTGTTAAATCGAAGGCAGCGTGAACGTCAATCTGACGGGGAACCGGCGTTTACGCCAGCAGCTGCGCTGCCAGTGTAACAGACTATTCGATGAAGGTTGAGCAGATTTTGCTGTCGTTGTTACATTCATTTACTGTCAATGTGAAAGCAAAGCGCCTATTGTAATAACAGACAAAGGTAATGTTATTTTAACAACCAGGATGCTGTGCCGTTTTTTAACAGCCAAGAGCTGTTCCTTCAGCAGTCGCGACGATTAAAATGGCAGGACTTTTTTTTCCGTGCTGGTTCTTGATTCAAGCTTAAGTCTGATGGAATCAGGAGTATTTTTTCTTGTCGATGTTTTTAAGAGTCTAGACTCTAGATCTAATGTGTTTTTTTTCCAGTGAATATCAGCGTTTTCAAAAGAAAGACAACTTTGTGTCAAATGAAACCTAAAAGTATATCTGACGTACAGAACGTAAAAAATCGAAATTTGACAATTTTTGACAGAGGACTCTCCCTAAGGAAGCACTCCTTAGAATTTAAATTTCACGAAATGACTAGCGGAATTCGCAGTTATAGTAAAGAGAAAATCCTGTCCGATCTTACTCATGAACTCGCTCTACTGTGCGCCGTTGAAAGGACCCAACCTCGCACACTTTTCAGCGTGGTTACGCCTTTTTGTCAGCGGGGTGACAGGGAGCGTATTCAAGGGACGCTCCCGAAAGCGGCGCAAAAACCCCGACTCGGCCGTCCTACGCAAGAAAACAGTAACTCCGCCCGGACGAAAGCCGCGGTCAGCACGTGCTGAGACCCGCCTTGAGGCTCGTTCTCGAAACGGAGTTACGGCTCGGACGCCGGGACTTTTTAGTATTCAGGCTGTGCAACTGCAACCGGGGTTAAGGCGGATTCCGAGTTACACACCCGAAGATATCTGACGCGCTAAGGAAGAACGCCGCATGATCCCTGCAGACGTTGCCGAAATCCCCTCAATAATATACGAATTTTCTAGGGACGCTGTGAATATCTCCACCCCGATTTCTCGTAGACTGGTTTGCGGAAGTAACCGAAATCTTGTGTGAAAAGATTACCAAAAAGTACAAATTAACTGAAGTCAAAAATAAAATAAAATTTAACTGCTTAGAAATTTAAAGAAACAAAAAATATTGAAGTACAGATATATATTATTCATAAGCACAGATATTAATATTTTACATTTTGTATCAGGACTAATTAAAAATAAATTAGACTTTTAAAATTTCGAAATGTTTCAATAGATAGAAATGTATTTATTAACTAAAGTAAAAAATTCATTAAAATTTAACTATTTAAAGGATCAAAAATGATCAAATCGGGATACATTTCGTATAAAAGAGACCTTAAATAGGAAAAAATCCTGAAGTTAAGGAAAGTCAGGTCAAAAAACGGCCCTTGCCGGTATCCCCTACATCAAGGGAAAATATGTGTAATGAACCACTGCACAAGGTGCAATTGATTTAAGCACGATAGTAGGTGCTTTCTCATCAAAATTTCACATTGAACAGCAGGAGTTGCACAACAAAAATTTACTGAGAGTAACTTCCAACGATAATATTAATGTTTTTTATCAACGATTGCACGAAGTTCACCTTTCCACTCAATCGGAAAAGCAATAATTCACTTCATTTAAATAGTACACCAAACCATACCGTGACAGTCTTTCAAGTATAAAATAAACATATGGTGTACTGTTTTTCTGCTCAACAATGTTACACATTGTTTAAACTTTGAACAAGACAGGTTTGGGTAAGAACAATGCTCGATTAAGAGACCTGCCGAAACCGTTGTTTTAGTGCACGATTTGATTCAAAGTTTAGACTCATGTTTTACTTGGGAGCTGGGAGTTCACATTTTCCGTACAAAATGCTTCATAAAACCGCATTAACTTGTTTTGGAAGTTCATATCAGTTATTTTCACTGGGTTAATCGTGTTCTGCGTAGAATTTTGTAGAGGAATCCTACATCAGAAGGCTTAAAGTTTCACTTTGTCTCGTGGTCCATGTCGACCGCGAATGCTGAGCGCCTTTGATTTAGCGTGTAGGCAACCCCACGACACCTGCGTTAAAATAGTTATCGTTCGACGCCTTGCGCTTTGAAACCGCTCCCGCGATTTCACGCCTCGAATGTGTTCTCTTGCTACGCGGGTCAACTAACCCGCAGACTTCGGTTTTGGAGGGAAGGAACTGTACTTATGGAGGGCTAGCGAAAAACCACTGGACTGACAATGTTGGCGAAAATTAGTCAGCGGCTTTGCCGCATTCTACAATATGAAATACGCAGGCTGACGATTTTAGTTTTTTCCCGATTCTGCAGGAAAGCGCTGCAATGACGCTGTAATGTATGACAAAATTGCAAATCTAACCTTAAAGTTACAAATATTGCGAAATTTGTTTTTGCAAATTGCAAAAAATTGCGTTTTCTCTTGAAAAATCGTCAATTTGCAGATATGTGATATTCATCGTTAGTCATCGCTATGTCTCCGTTTTAGAGTTAAAAATCAGTTATTTTCACTGGGTTTTTAGTGAATTTTCTGCATAGTGTGAGGCAAATCCCGTAAAATTTTCAAAGGAATCCGCACAAAAGTTCTCTCATAAGAAATTAATTTGACCAGTTAAATTTGGCAGCAGCTGATGTGACTTGGTTCCATTCTGCGAAAATCGGTCCACTTCGTCATCCTCTGGCCGAAGTATCACACGCGCCATGCGACGCTTAAAAATTTCCGCCGCCTTTTTATTTTTCTACAGAGAAATTCGTGGTTGAATCTTTTTGAAAATTTCACTGAATTTCATCAGATTTTGTCTCCGGAGCAATTAGTTAGTGCTAATATTTTCTCTCCTAAACAATTAGTTACTGCTTGGAAGAGAATTGTCTTCTCTCCTGAGCAATTAGTTGATGCAAAGGAGAGAAATTGTATCTCTCCTCAAATTTTCAAACAGATTCAAAAATGACGGTAAAAAATTTTTAAACGTCGCATGGCGCTTGTGATACTTTGGCCGCAAGGTGACGATGTCTCTCACTGGAAAAAAAACACATTGGATCTAGAGTCCAGACTCTTAAAATTATCGACGAGAAAAAGTACTCTTGATTCAATCAGAATCTAGCTTAAATCAAGAACCAAGAACCAAGCCTCTTAATTTAAGCGGATTTCGTTATGATTCAAGCAAAAATCCGATTGAATCAAGAGCATTTTTTCTGGTCAATGTTTTCAAGAGTCTGGACTCTAGATCCAATGTGTTTTTTTCCAGTGCTGTTTTCAGAATCAGTCATTTTTACTGGGTTAATCCTGTTCTACGTGAACTTTTGAAGAGGATTCCAGAATGAGAATGCTTAAATTCGCAGCCTGTCCATTCGGCAGCGTGCGAAGATTCACGCGACGTTTTCCCGGAGGTCCCGAGGTATTTCCACGTAAATATTTGTGTATGTGCGGTGGAGTCCGGTAATCCTGGAGAGCCGGGGGTGGTGCCGCCGATTTGATGCCCGCTTTTCTGCCTAATAAACTTATCTCGCCCTCCCCCTCTCCCCCCGACGAAATTAGAGTGCGCGGCCCGGTGGCTGGTGGTGTGGCTATTAATCAAAAGGAGTTGTTTACGCGTCGTTAGTCACGTTGAACGGATTGGCGCCCCCGGCTACCGCGCGGCACGTCCTCGTTGACGACTGACGAGGAGCGTCTTAGTGGGGACATCTCCCGTGCTAAGGAGAAACGCCGTATGAAAAATCCAGAGTTGCCAAATTTCCTTTACTATAATGTTTATTTTCGAGGAAATTTGAGAATGTCTTTGCCTGAGACTTTCAGGAAATTTGGGTCGAATCGCGAACAAAATTATCTGAAAATGTTGAAGAAAAATATTCATATTTTTACCGAGAAAGTAGTATTTTATCGAAGGAAATTTGGCAACGCCTGAAGGTTCATACGGCGTTTTTCCTCAGCACGGGAGACATGCACCATGCACGGCACGAGTGTCGAATGATGAATGGATGGAGATGAGCTAGCATGTCTCCGCGCCATATTTTCCGACCCGACGACCGGGCTTTTCCCTTTTCGCTTTTCCTTTTTCCCTTTTCCCTTTTTTGGTGACCGCTCGCCTCGTTTCGGCACCTCGTCCCTCGGCTAATGGGTCAGTCGGGCGCTTCCCAGGATTACGCTCCCGTCGTTGAATCTCTTTCAATGAAATGAGTCTGTTGCGTACATCGTTGATCTGTTGACGGAGGGTCGTATCTCAATTTTCACGTAGCCGTGAGATTCCAAATCGAGATACGGACTTACTTTGATACAAATATTTTAGCTCTTGTTTCAAGTTTGGTTAATATAGGGGGTGAATTACAAATCAACACTGTTGTGTTGATTCTGGTACAGTTTGCGGTAAATTTAGCGCAGAAAACGCATGCCTCCGATCGCAACGTTGGTATTCACCACTTGTTTTTTATCAAGTTTCTTCAAGAAAACTAGCTGACATTTCCTCTTGAAATTTTCAACCGAATCCTTGGATTATTTTGTGTTTTACTTTTCGTATTAACCAAATTTTTGTGACCAATTTCATCTCTGTGTATACGCGAGAGGAGCGGCAACAAGAGGAAAAAGATTCGGGTCGCATTCACAGCCGCTCCTTAAAATTTTTCCTCAGAAAAGTCCCACATGGATTACATACTATATCTATACTATAAGCTCCGAGACCTCCTAATTTTGCGAAACTGGTAACGCTTAGTTCCAGCTTTCTACCGGGCCGATTTTCATGATTTTTGCGGCTATCGACGGGCAATTGTCTCTTGATAAGCCAACACTTTTCAGATTTTCAAAATATGGCCCAGGTTTTTTTATATTACGTGGTAAAGTTGCGAATTCTCCCATTTAAACAATGTAAATTTATACTTTTTGTCATAGTTCGTTTGAGCGTTCTACCGAGCCGATTTCCATGATTCTTAGGTAAATCGACAGGTAATAGGCCCTAGATGAGCCCGCTGTAATCAGATTTTGGAAAAAGGACCCAGGTTTTTTTAAATCACGTTATAAAAGTGAGTGAGTTTACAGAATGCTCCGGTACTGCTACCGCTATGCGCGGGAGGATGCGCAGTGGTCGAGGAGGTTGCGCAGTAGATGGGTAGCCTGCGCATCAGCTCTACACTTATCTACACAAGATTCGCACTGACATTCTCATGTGGAGCGGTGGCCGTGTCGTCTAAGACGTCGAATACGTCCACTTTGAACTCGGTGTGGGTTCGATCCCCGACCCCCGATATCTTAATTATTACCTGACTATCATAGTTCATTGTTTTACTGCAATATTTCATCAAGCAGTCATTCCAAAACGCGTCCTTTTAATTTTAAAGTAATTTTATGTAAAGTTTAAAATTAAAGTATACCTCATATCGTAATTTTTTAGGGGAAAAATAAAACTAACACTGATAGGAGGGTAAAAATAGGGCCGCGAAGCGGCCCATTGATGGCGCGGAGCGCCTTCAGGGGGTTGGGCCGCGTAGCGGCCAGGGGGCGTAGCCCCCTAGTCTCGACTAAGGAGATCTTTAAAATAGCACCATACAGTGTCTTGTTCATATAGTCGCGCCATATATAGCTCCTTTCCTTAGGAGGCCTTATCTCGGCGGTGAAACTTCCAAACAACGTATCTATGTATTCAACGTCGCAGACTTCTTTCGTTTTCATTTGAAAAAATAAAAAAGAGCATATATTTTGAAACACCGCAAACTAGATACGTGATTCGGGAGTTGTTTTTATTGTGATTTAGGGAGATTTAAGGAGAGCCTGAACATAGTGACATGAAAAGGACAATAAGGTTTACCAACTTCGAGTAAACCTTAAGCAGTTTAACTTTTGAAATTGATCCTTGAAAAGGATTACAAGGATTTACCACCACGAAAAAACAAAATAAACAAAAATTACATCGCGATTTTTGTACGTATTTAGGTAGATTTGCACCTATCTTAAAGTATTTTAAAATCAGACTTTTCTGTTCTGTGGTCTGTGCTTTTTATTGTGGAAAATCGTTGTAATTCCTTACAAAGATCAATTTCCAAAGTTAATGCATTTTACTCGAGATTGGTAAAAATAGTCCTTCTCATGATGCTATTTTGAGGTTCTCCTTGAACCCTTCTTACTCACAATGTAAACCAAACGTGACCTCCTCTCAAACTACTTCTTCGTTTAAGGAAATTTTTTTGATATTGATTTAATAATAATGTATTTTCGCAAGAATTTGGCTAAAAAGCTCCCTATATTTTCAGTCTGCAATTTCATAATACGACTTCATTGGCTTCGATTCAATTCAACAACAAATGAGAAGAACTCACGTAAAAAATGAGTCGTTTAAATTCCGAGAGGCAAAAGAAAAAAAAAAAATACTGTATAAAATAAGATACAGAAACAATATCACGAACCAAAATTTAAATAATGCTAATGCGACAGCAAACATTCAGAATACTTACTTGCTTGTTTCTTTACATAATTTTCATGCGGGACAACCCGTCCTCTATTAGAGTGCCAGAATTTGCCCCTCGCCAACAATATAACATTCACCACTTAAAATTATTTTGGAGAGGGGTGAGTTGTTAGACCTGCTCTTAATCATCCGCTGTGCATCCCTCTAACAAGGAGAAAAGGCTAAGCTTAACGGGGATGCTGCGGCGGCAGGGTGGCATCCTTGAATTAATGAAATAGTTGTTCATGCTGATTCCATTCATGATTGCACAATGGCGAAGCGTTAGGAGTGGCTCATAACCTGCCAACGGAACCGTCGCACAGTGGGCTCAAATTCAGTTCTCAAGGAGAGCTGTCGTACAACTATTCTTGAAACTAAAGTGGGCACACTAAACTATACCGCCGTGCTAAGGAAGAACGCCGTATGAACATTCGACAATTGCTAAATTTTCCTCGATAAAACATGTATTTTTGACGACACTCATGCATATGTTTCTTTGAAATTTTTAGATATTTTAGATTGAATGCGTGCAAAAATCTCAAAATTTTGGGGAAAAATATTTAGATTTTTTTTTAATAAATTCAGTTTTTATGGAAGGAAACTTGGCAACGCCTGAAGGCTTATACGGCGTTCTTCCCAGCACGCCAGTATAGGGCAATTTATTGAAGGATAATGAAAAGACTTACGATAATTTACAAAAGTAGGTACGTGACTCATCGTAACTTGTGTAAAAAAATACAAAATTCAATTAAAGGAGCAGCTGATTGATAGGCAAAGCGATAGGCAAAGAAGAGAAAATGAAAATTGAGCTATCCTATTGGTTGATCCAGAAGTTGAAGTTGAGAAGGTGGTGGTCGTTGACTAAGGAGGAAAAGATGGACAAACCATAGGATCTCCCGTGGGTTGCTATAAGTCATTCTACTACTTTCCTATGTTCATTCCAATTACTAGCTTCCGCCAATAATAGACTCCCTCCATTTCCTCTTTGTCTTCCCTGTCTAAAGCTTTGTCTATCAATTTCAGTAATCAACCCGCTAAAATGCCATGCTAACAACAAACGCTATATGAAAATTCAGAAGTTGTAAAATTTCTGCTGATGAAATGTGATAAGATTTAAAGCATAATGCGTTTTGTTCGTAATTTTATCGAGCTTACCTTAGATTTTGAGGTTCATTCTAGGCACGTTTCCAAAAAAAAAAAAAATAAAGATTATTATTCGGAAATTAGTCCAAAAGTCGCACGGCATTTTTTTTGGTATGGTAAAATGATGGATAAATGTCACTCCAATTCGGGAGAAAAGTTAAAAACAGAGGCGCAATTCCATCATTCAGGGCCGGGTTAATATTGGTCCGTATTTAAAACTACATCGATTTTGATAGTTTTTGAACCTGTCTATGTTTTTGAGGGTGTAAAATTTATTTTGTGAAAGTTTCACGTTGAATTGTCCTTCTGATTCGGGAGAAGAGTCAAACAATGAGGCCGAATTACATCGCTCCTATCCTCAGCTGTGTTGTTCACGTAGCTCCTGAAGCACCATTGCAAATATGACAAACAAACCAATACAATATGGAAATAGAGCAACGGAAAAGATGCTCGTTGATGACGGGGCAGAGATACAACTATTCGTGCTTGATGGATGTCCGTGTTGCATCTGCAAAATTGAAGGCGCGATGGCGCGAGACTTGATCTCGCGATTCTCAATTCTATGGACTGCCCATTAGGTGTCGCTCAGGTTCGGGAGAAAAGTTTTAAATGAGGACCTATTACGGCTCTCCTACCTTCGGCTTTGTTAAGACTCGATTATATCTTCTTGTTTTTCAGTTTACTTTTTTTACGATGCATTAGTAGACCTGCGGGGCACATGTTTTTAGCGAGCCTCGGATAAGTTTGACCCGGTTTGGACATGTGAGATTTAATTGAAAAACGATAATGGAGGAACAGAGATTTGGAAACACTACAATCCGTACATTCTACTAAGATATTCACAATGTACACAAAGTCGGCCGTACCAACATCATGCGATAATTTCAGTCCCGATCGAATCGGTTTCTTTGACTTTCTTTGAATGCAATATTCATGGAATTAACTGACATCTAAAGGCACCATTTTGTTGATTTAGTCTAAACTAATATTGGTTCATCCTCTAATTACTGCCGCTAGGGCCAGAGTCGGATACTTATGTCTTTCTGTCGATTTCGTTCATTCGTTTATTAATGTTTAACATAATGAAACATGAAATCATCATTCATGATTGCTAGTCTCCAAAATATACATCATACTTCCAAAATAAAATGAAGTACATCCTTACCATTACCATTATTTACTATACGTTAGCCGTGCCACGCCAAAGAAAAAGTAGGTAGCTATGTAAGTTTGACGTCATTGCTAAAAGGAAATCTCATTTCTGGCTCATCCATAAAAGCACCTATCTGCACAAGGAAATGAAATAGCACATACGTTCTTTTAAAAATGAGCAAGACATTTTAGCCCCTTATCGCTGAATTCAGTCCGATTATTGAAATTTAGCTCCTCCTCATGCAGCGTGTCCTCAATAAGAAAATACATGAGACTATTTCATCAATCATAGTGGTTCAATTTATTTAAAGTGAGTAAAAATAAGAGCACTATAATACAAAACAGGGAGAAGAAATGCGAAAGTCGGATCATATTAGTGAGTTTTGCAAAGATGAAGCCAGCACACTGTGACTGAACGTATTTGAGCAGAATCGTCTATTTTCATTTCACATTGCCCGGTTTTCTCTTCATTTATATATTTTTATATGAAAAACTAGAAAGCGGATCGACTCGAAACGCGAGAATCTCCTGTAGAATTTAGAGGACATTTTTGCAAAATTTTAAAGCAGAACTTAGCTCGATTCTTCCGTTAAACAATTATTAAATATGAGACAAAATCAAGCATCGGTTGTCGCACATAGTTCGGTTGGTTCTGGTTTAAATGTCGCTCGATTCCAGTACCACTTCCATCAGGGTGGCATGAAACGTAAGAAAGAAATGAGACATTGGAAATTTCAGTGAAATATTTCATGAAATTTCACGAGGCTGTGAAATAGTTCATACCTTTCAGGGGCTAGAGTATGCAACCTGCACCCAAACACACTAAACTAGAGGAAAGTCACAATTAATTCATTTTGCAAAACATGAGAAGGAACCGATATTTTTCTATCTTTGGTACACTTCTGAAATTTTTTTGAAATATTTCACGTGAAATTTCAAAATTGTATTTTTCATGAAGTTTTGCCACCCTGATTTGGAATACATTTTGCCATTAGTGACTACTATTTCTGGCTCATTTTAGAGGCAGTAAGTATGTGCCATTAGTTTACCTACACAGATAGGTAATTTTACGGATGAGCCATGAATAGTAGTTTCACTGCAAAATGCAGTTCATTTTTCTGCAGCACAAGAGCAGCTGCCGGTAGCTACTGCTGTTTTCTAGTTGTTTCGAGTCAACGTTAGCACTCTGTGCGTCGCGACACTTTTCATTTTGTGGCAAAGCTTACAGCAATGAAATGCTCCACATAAAGCTAAGCCTTTCTTGCTTACATTTACTCGGATAGTTCGAATTGATATTTTCGCTGTAATGCAAACTTTCCACGGTTTCAATGCAGTTTCCTTTTGTTTAAACGCCGCAACAATGACTCGAAACTTGGTCCGTTTATAGTTTCGGTTCCTACAATCGAGGAGCCGTGCGGATTTAGAGAAGCGATTTCGTTCTTTATAATCTGCAAAAAGTTCCCGCAGTCCGCAGGATTACCGTTCACAGAAACTATCATAATGCGAATGAGTTGAGCTTTAAGTTAAGTGTTAATACTGCTTTAGCAATTGAATTCTAACTGGCGTTAAAATTCAAAATCGATCTACCCGTAAAAATGACTTAATTTAGTCAGTTGATTAACCAAAAGAAGAAAGATAAAATCAATGATCATCGGTAATTCCTCCTTCTCATCTTATTTCATAATATTGTCTAATTTATGTCCAATTTTTAACTTAATAGAGTTCCACTTGAACAACACCATTTTAAATTTAAAAACAAATATTTGACCCAATGATTTGAAAAGCTCCAATTGAACATCACCATTTTGTAATGAAGGCGATAAAAGTACCAAATTTTTGTGGTTAAAAATGTGTTGATTACTAAAGTTCATTTCGGCTTACGCCATCATCAAAGCTGGACATAAACTTATGAGTTATGAGACTTAAACTTTTATGTTCAACTCTGGTGATGGCGTAAGCCAAAATGAACTTGAGTAATCAAAAAATGTTTAACCACACACCTTGGTTCTTTTATCATTTTCAAAACTTTAACTGATATGCCTACAATCTGAAGAAAAATCTTAGTGAAAAATGGCCAACAGTTGCGCAGTGAAAGTTCAATCTATGAGTCGAAATTTCCCGACTCTGAAAAGAACTTACGTTCTTTCTTCACGGGAACGACGAACTCTTCTTCTCGTAAAAATTACCAGCCCTGCATTTTTTACGATTCAATTTACGAGTTGTGCGATGAGGGTAAAACTTGCACCTTTGGTGCCGGATGGATCGCATTTATTGAAGAGGAGAACCAATGCGATTTTAGTGTTGTCAGAATCGTGCTATATAGGTAGGTATTGCATCTTTGTAACTGGAAATTGCAAAGTGCATGTACAGTAATAAAATTAATACGATCGGTCTCCTCCCTAAACAGGACCTACTTTGCTGTGCTTAAGAAGAACGCAGGCGCCGTATGATAATTTGGACGTTCCTGCCAAACGGAACTATGTGCACTAAGACATGAGCCCTGAGACTCATAAGAGGCTCTGCATAACGGGGCTCACGTTATAATGCACATAGTTCCACTTGGCAGAAATACGTCCATTTGAGTGTTCCAAAACTTTCTCAGATGAAACATGTTCTTCAGAGGCAAGTCATGCTGATTTTTATTCTCTGAAATTTTCAGATAGTTTAGAATGAGTTGCAAACAAACTTTTTGAAAAACCTGAAGAAAAATATTCCCAATTTTTCTGGTAAAGTCTTCTCTCATTGAAGTAAATATGGCAACATCTTAAGGCAGATACGGAGTTCTTCCTTGGCACGGTAGCATTCTACTGATTTTTTTCGATAAAGATGAACATACACGATTCTTATGAAACCGCAAGCCCTTTGGTCCCTCTCTGTTAAATGCCATCCAAATTAATTACCCTGTGATCCGTTTTCCGAGCTTTTAGCATAAAAATAATTTCGTAAGAGGAGACTCGCGGCCAAAAGTTGGCAACTTTGCGGATCGTGACAGACGCAGCGCGGCGACGGACGTGCAGCGCGGCGAGAGAGCATAAACAAAGTAACGGCCCGACCCCAGATTAAACGTTGCATATTTTTCACAAGAGTTTCGCCTTCTTTCAAATTAATGACCAGGAAAAATCCTCTTAAAATTTGCAATTTAAATTATCGTCGGGAAATTTATGGATTCAAAAACAACGGAGGAGGTGAGGCTCTCGCCGAGAGAGCTGAGGGCCCTCTCAGCTGCGAGATCATCAAAACGTTATTTACTCTAACTATAATTAATGCTGCCCCGCTCTTTCGGCCAAATCAAATTTAAATTACCTGTCAACCGCTCTACCAGGAGAGCGCAGCTTTCGCGCCTTGGTTCCGAGTCATTTGCGGAAAAGAACCCCTGAAGAATGGAAGTCTTTCTCTTTTTTCCATAAAAAAGGACTTTTATCTCTGTTTAATTTTGGAATTAAGGGCTTGATGATTGATACGATGACCTACTGACCATTTTTTTCTCAATTAATGGGTCATCCCCTTGAACAGCGCTCAAACTCAATAATAAGGGAAAACGTCAATGTCTCATCGACTTCGGCGCTCTTCAACCCTCTGCCTCACTGACTGATTTAGGTAAAAATAAGGTCATTCACCATTCAGTTTCACACAGTAGGAATTCTGATGATAAATTTGCACGGTGACCAACTGGACGTATTTATGCTAAATGGAACTATGTGCAAGAGGGAAGATGGGGTGCGCTCGTTAATACTCGGGCCATAAGAATTAATGGAGCTTTAAAAGCGCCAGTGACGTCAGCGGCAAATTACGAGGAGGCACGACGGGGAGATCAGTGGCGGGACTCTTTAACTCATGAGCCCTGTCCTCAAGGCTTTAGTGACATGTCCAAGGCTCACGAGTTAGCACTCAGTGCCTTTTAATTTAATTGAAAATCCCGCTTTTCCATTCTCTCGAAAGGAACTATATCCACTGACCACATTGTTTCTTATGCAGCTTCCATGAGCACACTCCATCTTTCCACTTGCGCATAGATCCTTTTGGCATAAATACGTCCAACTCACCATTTTCTTTACGATTGATGGGTCATCCTTTTTTACTCAGCTACCCTGAAGCGGTATAATTCGCCCTTTAGTCTCATGTTAGGCAGATTAATTGACTGCATTTTGCAATTTGGAACTATGATATCTGGCTTAGTTTATAAATGACGTATGCACCATTGGTTTCCTTATGCATATGAGTGTGTTTATGAAATGATAGAAACTATGATTCTTAATTGCAAAATGTAGTCAAATTCCAAATTGCCAGAACGACTCACTGACCGAATTATTTTTCCATATCAGGTATTTCTTAGGGTGCGTCAAGAAAAAATGAAGGTTTGCATTGTTACTTTCTGCAGGTGACAATCGGTACCACACGATGAAAAAAAAGTTCGCCAGAATTTGGGTGAATTTCATTCATTTAGAGCGGTATGGAAGGTCAATTTCATGATGATATCGCGACTTTCACGTTTAGTTATTGATTTTGTGTAAATATAAAAAACTGATATAACATCGAAACCGAGTATTTTCGTAAAAAATGCGGAGTAACTAAAGTTGAAAGGGGGTCAAATTTTGCTATAGAAAAACACCATCGTCAAATATTAAAATCAAATTTAACAAATCAAATTCTTCACCTGGGTAATAAAGTTAGAAAGAGAGTCGAAAGAAGAACTGAGACGTGTAAATTGGGCTTGGCCAGAGGCGAGGGTACGATTACAGAAAGTGAATATTATGGCCGAGACGCGTTTCACCGCGTTTACCACGTTACATATCGCCCTTTTTCCGGGCGTAGGAACTTAACTCCATCCAAAAATTGTAAAATTAACTCAAAAAGTTCAATTTTTGTGAGAGTGTACCTGTGCAATTTTTGTCCAACATTTTTCGGATTTTCGGTCAAGATCAGAAGAAAAATCAGTTAACTTTTTGTCACAGACCAAGGTTTCTTCTGGTAAAAATGCAATATTCGTGCGAGAAGGAATTCGGCAAAAATTACGAGTAGTTATGTTCTCTCGTGAGGAAAATGACGATACGACCTAACTTATTCTCTCAGCGTTTCCATAATGGCGGCGTTGGCGGGGCGATTTTTGCGGATCACCTCACAATAATTCGACGTTGAGTGATCTACTCCCTGGGAGCGCAATTTCAGGAGGCTTCCAGATAAAAGCGATTGTCGGCGAGTCACACATTCAGACGGCCGGTGGACAATTGAACAATCTAACATGGGATGAACAGTGCGGAAATGAGGGGGGAATGGGGGCCTTTAAAATGTCGAGGAAGTTCAGCGGAACCCGCCCCGCTGTGCCGCTTCGTGATCAAACTGCGTTGTCGGATTTCGAGTGAAATCCGCTGGTTTTACATTCATGTTCACGATATTTTCCGTTCAAGAGGCAACTCTGGTAGGAACCTCAAATGAAGCTGTTGTCACCCTCAACAGGACCAATTAACAATTCAGTCACAGTTCGGGGGCTGCGCTTTGTTTGCCAGGATCCATCGCTGCCACATAGTGCTATTTCCCCCACAATAAAAATCCCGCATTTGCGTGAGATCAGATGGACCTATATCTATGATGCCAGGAACTCTGCCGGGCTAAGGAAAAACAATGTATGAGCGTTTGAATGTTACCAAATTTCCCCTCGGTAAAGATTTACTTTTGAAGAAAGATATGTACATTTTCTCTTGAAATTTTCAGATGTTATGAATCAAATTACAAACAAAATTATCTGAAAAATCGGAAGACAAATATTATACATTTTCCCGAAGATTCGTGATTTGTCAAAGGGAAGTTGGCAACGTCTGAAGGTTCATACGACGTTCTTCCTTGGCACGACAGTACTCTGTACCGAAAAGGAATCGAGCGAATTGCCACGAGTGAATCTGGTTAATTTAAGACTTACTGCCACCCTCGGCGACAGCGCGCCTGTGGCATTTGAATTTCATGTTGGCAGCAATGAAGAGCACGTCCAAAATTCTCGACACCCCCCCTCTCCCTCGATTTAGCACAGGTGAGAATTCCATGAGCCACCGCGCCGCTATGGCGCACTATGGTCCAAAACTCAAGAATGGGAAGAATAAGTCGGACAGTGACTGAAAGATCACGAGCGTTTTGTTACTGATATTTTTTGAGTCGCCAATTTTAAATTTGATGTCAAATCGCCAAAATTTTAACACCCTGACCTATGAAGTGTGAGCAAGTTTATGGTACGCTGCGGTGCGGCGCGGCGTGCTTCTAGCTCGGAACGCTTATTGGCGCCTGCAAACCTAAGGGGATACTTCAAGCATTGCGCAATGCGTGAAGTAGCCCCTTAGGTTTGTAGGCGTCAGCGCGCGTTTCGCGCTAGCAGCACACCGCGGCGCTCCCGACCGGCGGGTGGTGAACGATTTCTTGTGGGGTGAGCTCCCTAGCGGAAAAACTCGTTTATCGTTTAATTTAATTTTCGAGTTTTAATATTACACACTGGTCGTGCGAAGTAATTAGTGAGCTCTCAACTGTAGATGAAGGGTAATACTGGAAGGCGGGTCGTACGCCATACACGCTGCGGACGGCGCAGGGCGGCTCATGAAATTCTCTCCTGTGCTCTGTCCCCCCCCCCCCCCCCCCACAGGTGAATTGAGAAATGGCTGGATGCAAACGTTGGCCAAAATTCATCAAGCATTCGAGTTCAGTTCTCGACTTCAGTAGAGAGTTTTCTTTCTTTGGGTTACAAGCAAAATTCACCTATATGTGCATATAATTGCTTGTAGCTTTGCCTCATATATTTCTTAATTCAACAGAGGGCAACGCCCCTTGGACGCTTCGCGGTCCAACCACCCGCAGCACTTCGCGCCTCAAGCGTGATGTGTTACACGTCTCTTTTATGATTTTATATTTATAGTTGATGCAGCATCAAGGTTCAGTTAACACTGAACACTTCCGGAAAAAGGGACCGCAGCATACGAAGACTCTAAAATGATTGTATTTATGTCGCAGGCAAATAGTAAAATCAGGCATGTTGTCAAATGCCTAGGCAAATAGTAAAATATTCTAACTTAGATTGAAATGCTGGTTCTTTTAGACAAAATAATTGATTGTTCCTGTAATAAACAATTCTCGGTGAAAATTTGCATCACACAATAGTATTTTAAACGATTTTTAGCTCCTTAACACTCATCTTGAAATTTTCAGCATGTCATAAAATACAGAATTTTTATAAAGTGAACATATAAAAATATGAGAAGGAATTGAGGAGGTAGAGACAAAAAGAGTTCGTAGGTTTGATGAGTTATTTTTCCGAAAAATATTGAAAACCCGGGAGCTCTTTGCCATAAATTCACAAAATGGTATAATCCGTCAAAATTTAACTATCTGCCGAGGCATTTGACAAAATACCTGATTTCACTATTTGCCTGCTACATTTATACCGGAACATTTCAAGGACATATTAGGACAAATAACTTCAAACACTGATTAGACAATTTGTTTTGTTTTGAAATTTCCATTTCAGGAAAATTAGTTTTGATAGAAAGCTACATTTAAAGTTGAGTAGCTTATTAGAAGATGAGCAAAACCATCGAAAGTCATGTTGGATAAAAAAGAAAATCTTGATTTTTTTGACAATTCTTCATATTTCCGATGGTAAAACTAACCGATATTCAACATACCATCTGTAATAAGACCACGGTCTTACGAGAAGGGTCGCATTAACTGTGCAAGAAATAAAAGTTTTTATAATGTTAGTGTAAATGCCCATTCTCCACAAAACCGCAGAATACTGCCATTTTTGGCAGCATTACGGAAGTCAAATAGCATACGGAAGTTGGATGAAATGATTTAAATCATATAGTTTGTGCCCCTTTTTAATGGTTTTCATCATGAAGAAGCACCCTGCACCGGGCTACGCCCTGACGTATAATGGCTAGCGACTTGATGCAACTATTCATGTTCAACGGATGTCCTAGTTGCATAGCTTGAAAATTGAAGGCGTTTGGGTTTTTTGTCTTCATGGCACACTGCAGATGAGGAACCAATTGATTGACTGGCTGATTCTGACCTATGGGCTCAATCATTACGCAATATCCTATCCACTCATTTTAATGGATCAGTTGTGACATAGTCACTGAATCGTGTTTTAATGCGGTTGATTCTTGTAGATGAGCTAAAAATAATAAGATCCGTCCAAATTGCAGATTTCTACGTTCAATATTAACCGAATATCGCGCTTTGAAAAATTCGGTTCATGACGTCATTCTCCGCGATAGTGACACCGTTGGTTTGTTCCACCTTGTATTCATTCGAGTTTTACGTTGAGTAGAAAATGTGTGTCTCCGTGTCTCCCTGACACACGAAAGGAAGGTGGAAGAAACCAAGGGTGTCGATTCTGTGGTGGATGATGTCATAACCCAAATTGGTCAAAGCGAAATATCTCGGCAAATATTGAACGTAGAAAGTTGCTGTTTGGACAGATATCATTATTTTAAGTGTATCTACAAGAATCAATGATTAAAAGAAAATTCTAAGAGCAGCGCAACTAAGCCATTCTAAACAGGACACGGTGAAGTAAGGTTGAAGCTGATATTGCATTCTTTGGCAAAAGTGGGTTTGAAAAGTTTTTTCGCCTTACGCGATCCTTTCCTGTTATTGTTTTCAATTGCATCATATATGAAGAGGACACATCCACAGTGAAACCACCAGACCACGTTTCTCAGTTCGCGACACTGTATACTTCCTGTCATACTTTATTCTTTAAATGGAAAACTACTTCACGCCAACTCTTGATAACTCCCGTGTTGTTTTCTTCTGTGTACGAAGAAAACTCTGTGAAAATTTCAGGAAATAATGTTGATTTGTGCTCCTTTAAAAATATAAAATGGAAGCGGAGATTTTAAAACACCGCAGTACGTGGTTCAGACGTTTCATACCGTTTAAGCTCTTTTATTTCCAAATCGAAATCGATGATCGGGGTGTCGGCAACGATCACTTTAATAGTGAGCTGAGTTCGCAGTATTTTTCATAATTTTTCTCTAATATTGGAAATTATAGAAAAATAAATTTGGAAGTGAGAAAATGTACCGCGTTGTGACGTCATCAGGTGGCATGAACACTAGCAGATTCGGTTAATTTGTCATATTTTCTCGATTAATTGCTCAATTTAAAAACCAAGAGTTTTCTCGTGCTCAATTATTTTTGTAGTTTCATGAAACATGAAATTTACCAAATTTCAGACACCTGCGATTTCTCCATTTTACTCCGCATTCATGTCACACAGAGTTTTCGGGCGCTATATAGACTCTACCGAATTACACCTCTCAATTTTTAACCCATTCCCTTAACAATTAATTTTGCATGCCCGCGCACAGAGCTACTATTTAATTTTGCTGTAAAAAGCTGTATTTGGTTTCTTCTTAGTTTTCTGCTTTTCCTGATAATTAGGAGCAAGTTTTTGGCCTAATTCTTATTAGTTATAACTAGAAGGATGTTTATATGAATAAATTTGCCTGGATGTTGCACTTTTTCTGCAGTAAGTCAGCTTATGTCAGGGGAATTTCCTGAGAAAAAAAAAAAAAAAAATGTTAAATTTAGGAGAAAAATCTTATTTATTGCAACCAGGCAAGAAAACATGCAAACCAGCAGCACGAAAACTCTAAAACATATGCTCAAATAAGATCTAAGCACCATTTAGCACCAAAATAAGAAAAAAGAGCGAAAATAAGCTTACATCTCGTTGTTGTGATTCATTGATAACAAGAAAATAAACAGAGAGCAAGTTTCGAGGTTATTCCAATCTTCCACATTTTCAAACTAACAAAATTCCCTATATTCGGGGAAATTACCGTACAAAACCAATATAGGTTGGTCATACTGCTTCTAGTTACAACATCTGTCGATTTACGTGGCGCTATCTATCGTGAAAACATCAAAACACGGCAATACGCGTAGCCAAGTTGCATGACGAGTGGGACTCGTCATTTCACGTTTGTCCGGCGCGGCCATGACGAGTCAGGCTCGTCATATTAAGGGAATGGGTTAACACTGTAGAGCGTTATCAGAGTTGCACTGGTGGAATGAAAAATATGAAATATTGAAAGTTTCCTTGAAATGTTTCATGAAATTTCACAAAGTTGTGAGAAATATGAAAAATATGGAACATTTTTTCAAGGGCTGGGCACTCGAAAACACCAAAAAGCAAAAACGAGTTGCTTCCATTCAAGTTTGCATTTAATTTCGAAATATATCTTTCAATATTTTTCATATTTTTCTGAAATCTCATGAAATATTTCACCTGAAATTTCAAGATTTTATTTTTCATGAAAAAATTGCGACCCTGAGCGTTATACATATAATTTATGAACGCTTTCCGAGCCGTAATTTTTTTCCGCGGTAACTGCATGCTTCTGACATTATGTAACCAGTAATTCGGTCGACAGTTTCACGCACGACTCGTGATTATTCCTGGAATTTGCGTGATATGTGTCAACGACGTGAGGTATCTGTGGCTTTGGGAAGCCCACCGAGTGCTCTCCACGATTTCGCTTCGTTACTCTGTCAAGCTCGGTGTTGAAAGCTCGCGGAGATCGCGAGCTGGAATTCGACGAAATTTTCCGAGTTTCCCGGGGAAATTGGCGGAGCTGGGTTTCCCCTGGGATGCCTTCCCTTAACTCACCGCGCGCTCGCGAATTTCGTCGATTGATGTCTGTAAAGTGTGTTCATTGCATACGTCACTCGGTAAATGGGATTCCCAAACGTGGTTTCGTTCGGGGGGAAAAAAGAGAGAGGAATCCGGAATTGCGGCCGCTTTCTCCTCGTCCTCAAGCATTTAATTCAACTGAATCCGCGCGTTTAAAAAAACGGAGAAGAATGAACGAGCGTATTATTTCGATGAAATGAGCCGCGTTTTTTATGCCGGCCTCTCGAGTGAGCTTTCCAGTCAACAAATCTACTCACTCGGCTCTAATAATCCTGCATTTTTGCAAGAATGTGTGACCTCCAAAGAGGGAATATACCTCTTTCCAAGGGGGTACATTTTTCATGATAGAAAGTTATCGATTTGGGTCGAAAAATCAGGTTCTGCGTGCTTACCGGGAAATCCTTGCTTGAAGTTTTTAGCAGTAAACAGTAGATTCCAGTCAACAAATCGTCTCCTTCCGGTTAAAGTATCACAAGTGCCATGCGACGTTTTAAAATTTCCGCCGCTATTTTAATTTTTTCACAGAGATATTGTTGGTTGAATCTGTTTCAAAATTTCTCTGAGTTTTATTGGCAGCACGAAGAAAATTCAGTGATATTTTCGGACAGCTTTGTTAAACAATTTCTTTGTAAAAAAATAAAGTGGCGGCGGAAATTTGTAAACGTCGCATGGTGCTTGTGATACTTGAGCTAGAAGAAATCCACTAACTCTGTTTTAATAATGCAGTATTTTTGATGATGTGTGACCTCTCATGGGCGGGGAAAGATACCTCCAACCTCCATTCAGGAGGGTAAATTTTTCAGGAGAAAAATTTTTATCGAGTTGTGTCGAAAAATCGGACTCTGAGTTTTACCGGGAAATAGTTGCTCGTAGTTTTAAGCAGTCAGTAAGCAGTTTAGTCCTACTCCGTGCAATAGAGCAATGGACCACTAGACAAGGTCTGAAGTAGAAAAAAAGTCACATATTTTCTCTTCAAAATCTTGCATAGGAAACAATACCCACAGCGGAAAGTATTGCGAAAAACTCCCAAGTAAAAAGAATAAAGTTTTCCCCGTGCGTACATTCAAATTTCTCGCTCACAAAAAACTGAAGTCCACGCGAGTTTAATCGAGCACTCAACTAATTTCAGCGCAGAATAATTTTTTACCGGCTCAATTTTTCTCATCAAGTCTACAGGGCTCGGGAATCCGAGGAAGATTGTTTAGTTAAATTGGACGGATAAACTAGAACCGACTAAGTGCATCGTCGCCTAATTTTTTCTGCACCGAAAAAAAAGGATGTTGATTTACATTATGAATGTAAAAAAATGTGCGACAACTCGCAGAACGCTGAATCAACCGCCACATTAGCTAGTTTTACATCTTGACACTGCTAAAGTAACTGCTGTAGCGGTTAATTCTACGTTTTGTGAGTTGTCGCACACTTTTTGACATCCAGAAAGCATCCTTTTTTCGGTGATAATGTCGTACTCTTTAAACAGATAACTAACCAACACTGAAAATTTTTCTAGGTAGTGGTACCGATTTTTTAATGTTTAGAGTTTGTTACGATGACCTCTTTCCCGAGGGTGAGCAGTGAGCACGGCTGTAAAATTTCTAACGAGGGAACGTAACTCCATTCTAATGTTGCAAAATTGACTCAAAAGTCAGTTTTTTACAAGAATCTGACTTGATTCTGCCTAAATTTTACTTAATTGCTTGTAATCAAAATAAATTCAAAAAAATTTCTAAGAGGGAAACTAAACGGTTCCGGGTAAAAATATAATTTGCGCGGGAAAATTTTTCAACATTGAATTGACCATATTCATGTTCAAAGGAACTACGTGCGTTGGGCTTTGTGAGCAAAATAGTTCCTCGCAGCGTTCAAATTGTGGAAGAACAAGGAATTTTGTTCCTTTTTCAAACTGCGAATATTTTATGGGACCAAGATAAAGTTGGATTTTCCTGAGTCTTAGAAATAGCTCAATTAGAGGAGAACGTGGTGAAACTCTCGGAAACTTAATGCAGAAACTTTAAAAGTGTCCTTTGTACCCAATTGAGGACTAGATCGAAGTCCAGATTCAATTTTTGGCAGGATAACGCAACGTAACTCAATCATAGTCTGTACGCGCGACATGACTCTTACATTGTTGCGCGATGCGGCAGTTTTTGAAAATTCCCAGGATTTTGTAAAATTACTTTGAGGTTGGTACTTTAACTTAAGAACTGATTGTCCTAAATTATAAGATTTTACCCGAGCCTGCGCTTCGTTTGGCTGCTTGATAGTGCTCTATAATGTATTGTGGATGAGTACATAACGCTAATACGCGAATTGTGTGTGTTTACAGGATATTTCGGCTCAAGACGCTCTATGAATTTCCGAGTGCTTTTTATGGTAAGCCATTAAACTAACATTTTGTCTCTGTAAGTGAATTCCGCTGTTTTTTATAGTTCAGTTTTAGCTTTCTCTCTGAAGTCTTATAAAATGTTTTTTTCCCCCTCACGTTGTGTGCTGCCACTATTACACCAATGGCGTGACGTGCTTATCGATGATTTGATTCAGTGGCGTGGCGTGAATTGCGATGTATCGATTGTTATGCCATTTAAATCTATGTTAAAGAATCGATTATTATGGTGTTCGCTGCAAACACCGATCCTTCCCATAGGTTTAAATGACAGATCAATCGATATATCGCAAAGCACACCACGCCACTGTGAAACCTGTGGAAAAGGATGAATGAAAAGGGCGTTTGCAAGGAACACCATAATAATAGATCCTCTACCATAGCTCCAATCAGGAAAATATTGATAATCGATTACGACGCTTTGTTGCTGCGTTACGCGAGGAAAAGAATGACATGATATGTGATATCTGAACGCCAGGTTAGTCGGTAGTCCTCAACAGTCTATGATCGTACTTGTAAACAGCCGATGGCTGTCGTCAGGACATATCTCCCGCAAATGGCGAAATTTTTTCGTCTCTATAACGTAATGGCTTATCTTAATCCACTTGAGCTTTGTTTGACGTATATTCCATGCTTTCTAAGGCTTATGCAGAAATCTAGATACGCCCTTACCTCAGAGGAGCGACGGATTTTACTGGACTCCGGCAGTCATATGGATTGTTGACATGAAGACTACTTTTATTTTTCTCCGTTAAATTCCGAAAATCCGTTTCTCCGAAATTTATAGATAAAACTATAGACAAATAAGACATAAGGAGTATAGAACGAACCTATTGGTTGAAATGGGTAGTTCTTATAGACTAAGGGGGTAAATGATGGATTATCTATAGCGTGGGTTGCCGTTAGTTAGTCTATTACCTGCGTTCTTTGTCCATTGCAACCACCCGCTTCCACCAATAGGATCCCTTCATATCCTTTTTGTCTTTTTTGTCTATTGCTTTGTCTATCAATTTCAATAATCATCTCGCTGAGACGGATGAGTGGACCATCAAATTCTTAAGAAGAGTTCCATTGGTTGCGCTAATATGATTCATCGCTATGACTTCATCAATTCAGTGGTTCAACTTCATCTGGACGTATTTCTGTCAAACGGAACTATGTGCATTCTGACGTGAGCCCTGTTATGCATATATTTTTATGGCTCACCTCGAGTTAGGTTTAGGAACTTCGAGGAAAAGATGTATTAAATTTCCTCGGAGGGAGAGGGGGGGGGAGAATGAATGAGAAGAGCATTGGAACACATTTTGTCTTTGCTTTAATCGAATATGCCCGAGTTGTAGCGGTCGCGAAGCTCGGGAACCGACCGCATCAGTCCGATTGGGTGAAGTTAGGTCACGCAACTAAACTAACTTCACGGATATGCTGGAAGTATCACTCAAATTGAAGGCGCCTCAATCCTGAATCACTACGCACTGTTTCTACGACTTCGATCAATTGAACTTCCTAGGCCAATTATCCCTCTCAGTAAACTACAGGCAGTCATGCTGCGGGGAAAACAGCTACTTACTAATTTAATGTTGCCAAATGTATTCTTATAAAGTTCAGATTTTCCCTGAAACGTGTGTAATTTTGAAGAAAGTCTTATTCTCAATATCTCAGCGTACTTATACATTTTTTGGAGAAGTATTCATACCGCTCTTGACTGCGTTCCATTCGTTTGACCTTAATTAACTCTAAATGACTGTCATTGACGTTACTTCACTCTTATTTACGCATTTTGGCTCTAGAATTCCTATCGGCGGTAAATTATTTATTTGTTATTTGAATATTTTTTTAACTTATTTTTGCTAAAATGGACTAGAGACGTGTGGAAAAGATGAAATGTGCTTGTTTGAGCTGCATAAGGAAAAATGTAAAATGTAGGCGTGATTCCTTTTGGCAAACTGAAAAAGTAGGATTTGACATTGAATAAAAAGGAACCAAGCGTCATAATATGGACGTAGTTCTACCAAAGAGACCTATGTGGAAGTGAGAAATATGGGGTGTGCTCGTTAGTCTCTTTGCGTAAGAGTGAATGAGAATAATAAAGCGCCAGTGACGTCAGCGGCAACGAGGCCGCCCGCGAGCGAGGGGGAGATGGTCGTCGGGGCGCTTTAACTCATGAGCCTGTCCACAACGCTTTCTTGCCATGCCCGCGGCTCATGAGTTCCGCACTCAGCTGCACATAGGTCTGTTTGATAGAATGCAATATCCCGCTTTTCCAATTCTTCAAAAGGAACCATGCCCACTTTTACATTGCTTCTTATGCAGATTTCTAGAGCACACCCCACATTTCTCATCGACACATAGGTCTGTTTCGTAGAAATACGTCCATATGATAACTCATGAGTCATGAATATGTAACAAGAGCGTTGTGGACAGGGCTTATGAGTTACAGAGTCCCCCGTGGATCTTGTTGTCATGCTCGAGCTCGGTCGTCGCCGCTGACGTTTTTTCAAGTGCATGCAGTTCGGATCGTGTCACTAAAATGCAACCTTACTTTGCAACACTGGAAACCGAGACGGAGTATACATGTCACTCTAGTTCTAGCTGCACCATCAAGTATTTTTTTTCTTTTTCTTTTTCTTTTTTTCCCCCTTCCAATCGCGAGACGTGCCGATCTGATCACAATCTGTTCCACGCGGGAATTACGTTGAATCCCGTGGGAAGTTGCGGGTGTGTAACGGGAGAAAGGAATCAACAGGAACACTTAAACGACACATACACTTCAAGATTGAGTGCGATTCCCGGAGCTCCCCGACGCTGCGTGTCGTATTGCCGTGCTAAGAAAAAACGCCGTATGGACATTCGAGAGTTGCCAAATTTCCTTTGATAAAACACGACCTTCTCGGTAAAAAGATGAATATTTTTCCTCCAATTTTTCAGATAATTTTGTTCGCAATTTCACCCAAAGTGCCTGAAAGTTTTACTCAAAAATATGCATAAATATCCTCAAAAATAAACATTTCAGTGAAGGAAATTTGTCAATTCTCGATTGTTCATACGACGTTTTTCCTTAGCATGGCAGCGTACTTCGCGATGATTCAGTCTAAACCCATGAAAAAGGATCGATCATCAGGGTGTTCCTTAATAATCGACCCTGTATCCTGGATTTAAATGGGATAGTATCGATCGTCGATATCTCACGCTCCGCCGAATGAAGGATATTGACGCTGATACTACAAAACAACTAATAGCGCGTCATGACTGGAAATTTAAAGGAAGCGTCACAGAGGGGGAATGTTTGGTAGGTGTATCATTGTTATTTCGCCGTAAATTTTCCAGTGTGCCAGTGTGGAGATGAATTGGACGTAATCCTGCCAAACGGAACTATGTGCATTAAGACATGAGCCCCGAGACCCATAAGAATGTGTACATAACAGGGCTCACGTCATAATGCACATAGCTCCGTTTAATTTGCAGAAATACGTCCAATTTGGCAGATGATTTGCGGAAATTTTCATCATTATCCAATGTTACCATGGTATACTGCGTGATTTTTATAGATTTCGAGGATTTCATCGTAAAAAGACTGTTGTAAATGCATTGTAGACAAACCTTGGAACTAACGGTGCAAATTGTGCCTTAAAAAGCCAGAACGCCTGCAATTTTTTGTGTACGCAACACCGACATCTAGTCTAAGTCTAGTCTCGTCACCAAATCTAGGAAACACAAATAGTTGCATCCAGACCTAGCCATTGAGAAAGCCCCGGAGTGCCCTCGATGTTTTCCGTCAGTGAATACAAATTGTATCATTCATTGCATTGATGTGTCGTCGTTGCACGAAAATAGGGCGCTTTGAGTATTTCATTAAATTGAAAAAAAGAGAAAGGAGTGCCTACCTCTAATTTTTTGAAGAATTACTGATCATCGATATTGAATGAAAATTTGATGATTTTTACCCCCTTTCAAGATTATTCGCAGATTGTCCATACTGATACCTCACTAGACTTTTCGTCAATATGGAACATGCCATGTGCAAATAGTCATTCGCTTCGTACACTGAAAAAAAAAAGATTGGTAGAATTTACCATTCCTTCACGCTGTATTTCACACGGCGCGAGGGAATGGTAAATTCTACCAATCATCAAGTCGATTCTGCCAACAGAGGAATGGTTACCTGTACCAGTATATAAAAACGTTTATCTCTCTTTTGACAGAATTGACTCTGAATTGATGCTGTGTGAAATACAGCGTGAAGGAATGGTACATTCTACCCATATTTTTTTTCTGTGTAGAACTGAGCCTTTTTGACTCACTTAAAAATGGACCCCTCCTTGCCCATACTGTCTTTATGAAAATATTATGGCTCTAATCAAAGTCGAGAGAAAAACCCCCATTAACTCCCCTCGACAAAACGAGGTGACAGGATGTTACGCTCTTTAATGTGAACAACAACAACAGCAATAACAACAAAAGCGACAAAGGGCACGGGGAGTCTTTCGGTCCGGTGCGATGCGATGTACGATGTGTGCACGACGTGTGAACTCGAGATGGTCGAGTGCCGTAACGAACGGTTGTGGCGGGGGAGGAAGGGGGGGGGGAGGGGGGGGAGGGCGGCGCCACGTAAAGTTATAATCGCAGTAATTTACGATCCGAATTTAATAGGAAAAAGCTGAGCTCGGCGCCCCCTCCCACCCGCTGCGGGTTGTTTGCCAACAAAGCTGCGAGTGCTGGCGAGGCAGTTTCACATTCTCTTAGGCACTTTGTCGAGCTCCTAGTAATCAATAGCCCTGAATCCTCAACACCGACCTCAATAAGTGATGTACGGCGGTCTTTAGGTTCTCGCGCCAGACTTTTTTTCAGACCTTTTTTTTTTTTTTTTTTTTTTTTTTTATTGAGAGGACTTCCACGCCTTCGACGTGGATTGTCCAGAATGCAGAAATCTTTATCATACAGTACAGTCACAATCTAATGGACCGCCGATGAAGTTACTTTTTGAGGTTATTTGGCCAGTACACCTAGGACTAGTGTGCGGCGACTGGCGATGCCGTATAGGCAGGGTCCCAGCTCCGAGCTTCGCTCAGGAAATATTTCTAAAACATTTATTATAGGACAAGTTTAAAGATGAACCAGTTTATGAAAATTCTTAATAATCAGTGGCGTGGCGTGCTTTGCGATCTATCGATAATTCCCCATTTGAAGCTATGGTAATTAATCGATTATTAAGGTGTTCGCTGCGAACACCCTGTTTTTCGATACTTTTCCATAGGTTTAAATGACCGGTCAATCGATATATCGCAAAGCACGCCACGCCACTGTTAATAATCTATTCTTTACCATATCCTCGAATAGGAAAATATCGATACTCGATCATTCACGCTTCGCAACTGGAATCAAAATGTAGTCCAGTCGATCCGTGTTAAAAATCCTTGTCAGTATCTCGTTTCTGAGTTGATTCCCGAAATTCCTATCGTGTAAATCATCAGGATTGCCACAATCAGAGAGTACCGGGAAACCCGGGAAATGTCAGGGAATTTTAAAAAGTCAGGAAGAACCTGGAAATGTCAGGGGAAATGATGAGAATGTCGAAAATGTCCGGGAAAAATTGTCAAGTCACCTTTATGCGCTTTCTAGACTGGGTTTGATGTTTCATACGATACATTGTGCGTGAAAACTATCTGGTATTATGTTTTTTTCACCATCTGGCATATCAGAAATTGTAAGAGAATTTTACCAAAATGTGACAAGGAATTCAGCGGGGCGATTATTGAAATTTCTTGTTGGTCGGGACGACATAGATGACATAGGTTAAAAGGCGGAGCGTGATTGGTCGGCTATGTCTTATCGCTGCTTTGTCGTGCCTTTGTCAGGTGGAGTGATCGACATACTGGCGGAAACTTAAGAGGTGCCGTTAGCTTGTCGATCATTCCACCTGACAAAGGCACGACAAAGCAGCGATAAGACATAGCCGACCAATCACGCTCCGCCTTTTAACCTATGTCATCTATGTCGTCCCGACAAACAAGAAATTTCAATAATCGCCCCGCGGGAAATTTAATTTTCTTCATTTTGCGGCAACCCTGAGTCATTCTTAACGTAAGATTCAGCAGAAAAACATGCAACGTATTTTTCTGGTTGAGGCTTTATCCAGTGGCCCATTTCCTGGGAAATCATGGACGGAAGTGTGGGAGTTTAACCAGAGGAAACTCGGAAAAATTGAAGGAATCTCGACGGTGGGCGTGGGAAAATAATCAAGGAGATGAATCACTGTCTCCCGTCTTCGACGTGACGTGACGTGACTGGACTATTGGACGTATTTCTATCAAAGAGAACTATGTGCATTAAGACATGAGCCTTGAGACCCATAAGAGTACATTCATAGTAGGGCTCACGTCATAATGCACATAGTTCTGTTTGATAGAAATTCGTCCTATTCAAAAGCGGTGCCGACAACGAGGACTTAGAAATGCAGAATGCGCGCCACGCCGCCAGATTCTATCATTTCTCGCCCCGCTCTGAAAAACGCCGCATGAACCTTTCGGCGTTGCCAATTTTTATTTGACAAATAACGAATTTCCGTGCTAATTTTGAACGTTTTCCTTCCAAATTTTCAAAGAATTTTCTTCATAATTCGATCTTAAGCTTCTAAAAATTTCAATTAGAAATATTCATAAATTTACTTTAAAATAAGTATTTTCTGAGAGTGAATTTGGCAACATTCGAATGATCTTACGGCGTTTTTCCTTAGTACGGCAACGGAATGCAAAAAATCCCCGGAGTGTTACAAGATTCGGCATCGGCGTTCCAGATGTGCCAAAAATGCGGGGGAAATAGGGATTTTTCAAGCAGGAGCGAGGGAGTTGAGAGAGGGATGCGGCAAGGAGGCGGGCGGGCGGGTGGTGTGAGGTCCTCTATTTGCACAATGCACCTGTCAGTTGGCTGACAATGTGAAGCCCGGAAATAAAATACGGTCTTAAAGCCTCAGTTTCGCGACTCCCGTGATTGTCGCGCCTTTTGACTGGTCTTGTCTTCGACCGTGGTTGCCAAATCTCGGTTTTTAAACCACCGAGTTGGCCTCTCAGTCGAGTCAACTGAGGGTTTAACCCGGAACTAATTGTATGTTTAAGTTTTTTGGGCTCATTTTATTCAGGAGATCAAGAAGAACCGAATGAGCTAAAATTCGCCAAAATTCTCCCAAAATTTCACCTCAAAACCCCCCAAAAACTGAAAATTGAACGGAGAAATCAACGGATTTTTTCGTAAAATG
Organism: Bemisia tabaci; assembly: GCF_918797505.1. Lineage (NCBI taxonomy): Eukaryota > Metazoa > Arthropoda > Insecta > Hemiptera > Aleyrodidae > Bemisia > Bemisia tabaci. The sequence continues at coordinate 3,812,757 of NC_092795.1, read as the reverse complement.
CGAATTATCTCAAAAACCGCACATCTAAGCATGAAAAGTAGTAGGACTAAAATAAATATAAAATTAAATAATCTGGGGTTCGTAATACCTTCAAAAGTCCTTAAGCTTACATGACACTTTTCCGAATTTTTGAATCTTTGAGTATTCTTGAACGGACCATTAGACAAGGTATACAAATCTACGTAACACTTATATTTCACCTCTTCAAAATCTCACGTAAAACACATTTTATGCGACGGAAACAGTGTTGCTACTTCATTTTACCAAAGATCCTGGGTTCCCGGAATTATTGCCTATTTCCAAAAATTCTGATGAAAATTCCGATTTTTTAAAAGTTCTGGGGAGAAATTCCGAAATAAGGCCGATTTTAGTTCCGAAGATTGTCAATTTTCATAAAAAAAATCGTTGACTTTGATCAAATAAACGGTGAAATCGACTTAAAACCCTGATATCCCGAGAAAATTAGGAAAATACCAGGAAATTCTGGGATATTTCGGGAATGGACCACTAGACAAGGTACGAATTTAAGCAATCTGATACATGTTTCTTAACCAGAATTTCACGTAAAACACGATTAGCGCAACGAAAAGTACTGAAACCAACTCCTAACGAAGATATTAACGTTTTTATTTCACATTGGTTACGATGAATTTGAACTGCCCGCTCACAAGAAACTCAAAGCTCTACGTGAGTCAAATCGCGCACTACAACGGTTTCAGCAAGATTCTCAGTCGAGCAACGTTCATTTTCCACCATGTGTTGTTCAAACTATTAGCAATTTGCTATAGCTGAGCCAAAGCATCAAGATTGAGGTTGCCAGATTTTTATATCGCAGAGACTGTCATGATAACGTTTAGCGCGCGATGTGAATCACGTAGAGCATTGAGTTTTCATGAGCGGGTGGTTTAAATCCACGCATCAAAAATCATTAAATATCTTCGTAAGGAGTTAATTGCGGTAATTTTCGTTGTGTGCATCGTGTTCTACGTGAAATTTTAGTTACGAAACATGTATCAGAATGCTGAAATTCGTACCTTGTCTAGTGGTCCATTTTGAAGATTCCGAGTAAAGTTCCGAGAAATTGCAGAAGTTGTGAAATTATGTATTAATTCTGGGAAATGGCAACACTAAATGGGAATAATTGATATTAAATATAAATCAAGACAATGGTGTTTTACTTAGCATAGGTTACGGAAAATTCGAAATGCCCGCTCAAAAAAAACAGAAGTCTACTTGAATCAAATCTCACACTACAAAGGTTTGGCCCGGGCTTCTCGATCAAGCAGTGTTTCTTCCCCACCCTATATATATGTTGTTCAAAGTCTAAACGAAGTGCAATTGCTGAACTGAAGTTCCGAGGTTGAAGTTGTCATATTTTCATGACGTAGAAACAGTCTTGGTAACGTTTGGTGTACGATTGAACTCAAGTAGATTATTGTTTTTTCCCTGAGCGGAAAGGATGATTAGATGCATTTAAAAATGGTAATGTCATTGTTTGGAGTGACTTTCAGTAATTTTCCTCACAAATCGTGAAATTATGATGAGAAAACATATCAAAATGCTGATGCTGCCACCTTTTTGAGTGAACCATTGTTGATTTCCATAACGAGGTCAGGAGTCTGAATACAACTATTTTAACGCCTGAGTAGCTGACATTATATATCTACTGAATTGAAGGCGCTTTGAGTGTCTCGTTTCTGTCGTGTCTCGCGCAGCCTTATATGATACGTAGTTTCATGAGTCCGTAACATGCAGGAATAAAGAAGAAGCAAACCATAAAGATACCTCCTATCACAGATTGTAAGGATACATTTTATACAATAAATGGTAATCCCATTTTTGGAAGTAAATTCTGAAAATGTCCAACACGTCACATTTTGAGTAAACATTTAATCAGGGATGCCCCTAATGGAGAATTTGCATGCAAATTTTTATCGCTTCATCTGAAAATGCTTAAAGAGCTGATTTCATAGTATTTTTTGGCGCGTATACGTAGTATACCGCCTTTGCGATCGTTTCGAACCCTGCTCGATACAATAACCGAGTCCCTTAGTTCCTTACCAAAAAGTGACTACCGCGAACTTCTGAGATTTTCCAAAGCGTGCAAAAAGTTTATTTATCCATCAATAATTATGATTTAAAGTTGTTTCTCATTCTGGGGGTCGCTAGTTTATGTGTAGTGAATACCAAGAGTCTACGTTACTTGGTTTTTTTTAAAAAAAGCCTAAGAATGCGACGCGCTGATTTAAAATATGCATATATAAGCAGAATCAAGCGAACTGATTCGAGGATGGCTGAGCAGGTCGGCACTCTCGGAATGAGAATTTAACTCCTCCGTTTTGTTCAAAACGTTGCTTTGACAGATCTGTAACCTCGGTTATACTTTTCAAAAGTTGGTACCTGTTGAAGCATATGCTATGCTAAATGGTCTCCGTGGCGACCACTTTTTCTCTTCATCTTAACCTAATATATATGAAAAAAGAAGTCCTGCTTGTATGATTCTTCCAGTCATAATTTATCCTTAAAAAGGTATTATTAATAAAAATGTGTTGATTTATCTATAATATTGTTGACCTTTTTTCTGAGCTCAACAGTACCCGTGCTCTGATAGTGCAAACTGTGTAAGTGCAATCTGTGATGAGCCTCGAGACTCATTAGACCATTTGCTAAACGTGGCTCATACAGGAATCCACTTACCCCTCTCTTCCCCGCGCTCCTGATCACTGCGTCGGCGTCTCGACGAACAATAGCTAATGACGGTCGCCAAGCGAGGCCGGGATCCTCAGCCCCTCGCCCAATTACTTACGCTTCATTAACTATTTCACCGTCACGCTAAGATTCGTCCAATTTAAAAAAAAAATTGTTTCGCGAGTTTTTAGCAATTTTTTCCTTACTCTCCGATAAAACACGAATTAAAAGAGGTCTCATTCATAAAAATCGGCCAAATAGAAGAGAAGTTACAGTATTCGAAATCCGAAGAAATCAACAAAACTTCTCCAAACAAAAAATAAAATGAAGGGGGAAAAAAAGAAATGTATAAATTACAATTTAATATGATTGACCTCAGAATATGACAAGCAATTCAATTATAATAAGGAGAAAAAATTGAGTGAAATTACAAAAAATTAGCCTCTTGCAAGGGGCTTTCTTGTATGAGTTTTGACCTGAAGACAAGTAAATCCCGTTATATTATTAAAACGAAATTGACTCCATAGTTTAATGCCTTAGTTTCTTGAATACGATTATTTTAAGCACTCGAAAATTTATACCAGCAATTTTACCCATGGGGTGATTTCCTGAGAGCTCATAATATCACGAATTTCTCATAGAGCCCTTCAAAAATGGCTTGCTTTTTGGGCAGCCGATTCGGCCATCAAACCGGGGTCTAAATGGAAGCTAATAATAACACAAAGCTCTGAGAAAAATGTTGAGATGAGTATAGGAACGGTTTGTAAATTACGAGGAGAGGCGGGCATTCTGTTCAGCATATATCGATACATCAGTATTTTCACACGTAGAATTTAATTTTCACGTCAGGGAGTCGACATATTTTGATTTTTTCGATTTTATACGGAAAATTTATGGTTTTTCGGGATTGAAATTACTTACAATTGTTTCATGAAAAATGAATGTACCCAAAATGACTATAGCATTTTGACTTTCACATACGTGCACTCACTAAATTGATTGGTAAATTCAAAGAGTGGGTACATCGACCTGGTATATCAAGTTTCTGCGATTTTTTACGGCAAATCGGTAGATTTTCGGGATGTGGATTGCTTACTTTCAATTCATGAATGAATAAAGCATGGACATGGTTGAGCTTCTTTGCATGAAAAGACGTTTAAAATAACAAAATCAAGACATATTTTTAATACAATTGCATTTATATCGAGTCAATTTCTTTTCAATAATATAACGGTATTTATAATACCGGTAATTTGGGTATCTTAGCCCCAAAATACCTTTAAATCGACTTTATCTTCTAGGAGTTCGACAGAATTTTTCCTTTCTTCACTTAAATTTTTCCGTAGCACTTTTCTTCAAGAATCTGATAAGATTTTGCTTGAGGCAGATCAAAAAACTTAAATTTGTTCGAATAGCTTTCTAGATTCACAATACACGGTCTCGTGAAGGTGCGTCGTTGACCTTGCAGTGTTGGATCGTGAATTCTCTTGTTGTGCTGCTTGCCTTTTTTGAAATCTCTGTAAATGAAAACTAAAGGGGTTGATATGTGCGAGTTAATGACGCGCCTTATCAACACATTGTGTTGGAGTTCACTGCTTGTTTTTAATTTTTTCTGATATGGGAAATAGTATTAAAATGAATTTAAAAGTGAGAAAATACACCGCCTGGTGAAGTTATCTGGCGGCATTTCCCATTTAAACACAAGCATTTTAGCAGATTGGATCATTTTGTCATATGTTCTCCAATAATTGTTTAATTCATGAACCAAGGGTATCACCGTGTTCAGTTCACTTAGTAGTTTCCACTTAAACACGAAATTCAGCAAATTTCAGACACTCGCAAATTCTCTATCACACCTTTCCTTACTATTGACAACGCTTGAAGGCTTATACGGCGTTCTATTTTAGCACGACAATGTAGCCCCCAAGTTTGACCCTTTGAAAAAAGTTTATAAAGGAATCAAGCACAGAACGGAGTGTAATAAGTTCGAATCTCCTCCTAGAAGAGCACTAATGGTTGCAAATAGTCGAGCGACATCCAGCTCGAAGAGGTTTTTGTGTGCTCTGTAGTTTGTCGAGGAGACATTAATCCTGAGGTCAATATGCGTTCTCAGCGAGACGAGATGCTGACCTCCTTCGGTTCAGAGATTTCAAAGTTCCTCCCTAACCCACCCACCCCCCCCCCCCCCTTCACGTGCATGAAACGTCGCAGAAACGAGCAGTTTATCTCCTTCATTCGGAGCGATAATAAGCACACTGTCGCCGGATAAACTCTTCTCCGACCGAGGACCATAAGTCATAAAATCACAGATTGCTCGCGCTGCAGCGGGTCGCGCGAAAATAATGAGACTTAAAATGAGAAATAAAAATAAGAAGAGGAAAACGAGGAAACGAAAGAGGCGAGCAGATAAACAGTCTTGATACGACATCGCGACTTCCATTCGAAAATTTTATGGTTCGCTTTCGCGTCTGCACTGAAAAAACATTTTTCGTTGGATATTATTTTGACTTGAAGCGTCGTTTCTTGTCGACAAAATCCGTTTTTTTTAAGTCAAAGAAAATCAAGATGAACTTGAACAGAGTGGTATCTACAGAATAAGATGCGAATGTGGCTCTCTATATATAGAACAATCGGGCACAAGTATTAGAACAAGGACCAGGGAACGCACCTAAACCATGCCAAGAACAAGAATTACGGTCACTCATCTCTGTTCGACCATTTAATTGATTCGAAACTCTCCCCTGAAAAGTGTGAAATGAAGATGAGAAGATGCAAAAAGGGTAAAAAAATGAACGTTTGCGAATAACTCGAAATAGATAGATTCAAAACCAAAGGCATCCTCAATTCTCGGACAGAAAGCATCCTAACAACCGTAATTACTCCTCCCACCTTGATGAACTACTACGAGATAACAGGGAGTGAGGAGGAAAGACACAACAACGAATACTGCCGTGCTAAAGAAGAACACCGTATAAGCCTTTAGGCTTCGCCAAATCTCCTCTCAGAAAATATCTATTTTTAAAGAAAGTTATGAATATTTCTCTTTGAAATTTTCACAAGTTTTATAGCTCAAAGTACGAAGAAAATTCTCAGAAAAATCGGAAGAAAAATATTTACAAATTTTTCCGAAAATACGTGATTTGTCGAGGGAAATTTGGCAACGTCTGAAGGCTCATACGGCGTTCTTTCTTAGCACGGCAGAATACCCGGGTTATTAGTCACATCGCGAAGGCGGACGGGAAATCGAACGGTACACGGACTTTATGTCCACTTTTTATACGTCCACAGACTTTTCGTCCACAATTTTTACGTCCACAATTCTAGAGCCCACACTATTGTTAAGTCCATTACTGAAACGTCCACTAAGTTAAGTTCACAAATGTAAAGTCCACTAAAATCAAATTCAAGCGTCATATTTTAGTCCGTGAGAAAAATTATATTGACAATATCGAAATGAGACAATTAAGAGAGAATGAGGTGTTGTTATCGTAACTCATATTTTAAATGAAATGTTAATTTCTTCTTTTGATTCATCATTTCAAATTGTCTTTGGTAAATACTTGGTTTCGTTTCTATCCTTGAAATTTCTGATGTAAAATATGCCTTAAATGCACATTCTTTTTTTTTAGATGAAATTGATTACTTCATTTTAAAAACATTTACATTTTTAAAACGTGGTGAATATTTGTAAAATCTATTCCAAGCAATGGCATCGATATGAATCTCAATGAGCCGTAGTTGTGAAAAGAAACTGTACAAAAATTAATAAAAGCGGAAAAAACTAAGAAGCACGCAATTTTTTGTTTTTAACTTATTTATACATCGACCTTCTTGAGTCAAATACGTCCAAATTTGAGCGTTTAGTTGCGCTTACACCACACTGCAGCACAGTAAAAGCCCAAAACATAAAATAATAAATTTGAATGCTTTGGAAATCATTAAATTTGACACGGAACGACTATTATATCTACAAAAAAACACATTATATCAAACAACATTTTAAAATCATGAGTTGAAAAACGCTGACTCCGCGAGTTTAAATATTAGAGCCTAACACAGAGCGGAGCGGCGTGTTAGCAGCGCAGAACGCGCACTGGCACCTACAAACCTAACGGGATACTTCACGCATTGCGCAACGGGTGAAGTATCCCGTTAGGTTTGTAGGCGCCTATACGCGTGTCACGCTAGGTGCCTGCCGCGCCGGAACGCTTGAAGCAACTATTTCGCGTCAGAGGCGTTGCACAGTATCCTACAATATTGATGGCGCACGAAATAACTAGTTAAAGAGGGCTTTCAATTTTGACTGCATCTGTTACTGAAAAATGTTTAATTTGGCGTTGGAGCGTTTCCTAGGCTCCCGCTTTGGTTTTCATCTTATCATATCCGTACAGTGTACACATGAACATTTGTTTTTATCTGCTCTTAGAGTCTGTTCTCTTTCATGACTTGATTCATGAATGAAATGTTTTTAAGAATGAAGGAACTCTTCACCTCTCTTAATTTAAAAATCTAAATTTTCGTTTATACTCCCAGTTTCAAAATTCTCTGCGTAAAGGCGTTAATAGCCTGTGACGTTGAACGTCTTAAAATATACTATCTAACTAATTAGCAGTAGTATGCATTTATTTTTGAGGTGGTTCCTGTCATTTGAATGAGAAGAAAAAAATGTGGACATAACATGTCCACAATTTGGACAATTTTGGACATATTCGTGGTTGGATATTAAATCATTGGACTTAATAAAGACTCGACTTAACGTTTAGTGGACATAAATAACGGTGGACATTTATTTAATGGACGAAATGTAGGTGGACATAAAGTCCTGGAAGCAATCGAACAGTAACTACTTGCAATCACAAAAGCGTATTATAGTGTTTTAGTTTTTTAGAATTGTTTAAACACCTGACGATGAGCGTAAAATCATCAAAATTTAGAAAAATCGGTAAGAAAAAGGTTTAATAACATATTAAAAGGAACGTTATTTTGTTTTGAGAATTCTGCCTTGATTGACGTTGTGTTCTCCTCGACTTATGCGCGTCTTACGAAATATTCATCCGTGCCGAAGTATCGTTTTTGAAGCGGAAGGCTTTAAAAATTGCATATTTCTCGCGCAGTGGAAGTTAGGAGTGACTTTTTCGATAGGCTCGTCGTAATTTTTGAGCCACTCTCTGTAAAGGAAACAACTCTTCTCTTTGCGCTAGCTACAGCTCGCAACAGGCCCATTCTTGGTAGTGCGAGGCGTGGGCCGCGTTTTGGAGGAGGGGGGGGGGGGGGTTAGATCCAAGTATTAATAATTCATCAAATAGAACAGAAGTATACGAAAGCTATGCGGGAAAGCTAAGACGTGCATGATTTTGTGAATTCCGCGAAGGTGTTCCTTTATATTTCACGATTAGCGTCGTTTACGTGCTTCGTTACTTTCCTTTCATTAACTTCTATGAGAAATTGAGGGCGGAGGAACGACGCACGGTGGATCGAGTCAATTAGAGAGCTCGGACATGAAATTCTTGACTAAAACTGCAAATTTTGATGTTTATTTCGTCACATTATAAACTTTCAGGAGTGCTTCCAGGGGAAAGTTCCACGAGAAAACCAATGGGACCACTTTTAGAGCTTAAAAGTCTGGTATAAACGGAGTTTTAAGCGGTTAAAGTTTCCAAATTTTGTCCGACCTCTCCCATTAGCTCGATCCACTGTGCGGCGTCAAGTCTTTTGCCTCGTTACGAGCACCGCCTTTTCCTCACTTGGCTGACAGAAAGGCGTAACTTCATTTTCCGGTGAACGCTGAAGAGCATGGAGTTACATGGACACCCGAGGCATATCCCGAAGAGTTGTTACGTCCTTGTGTCAATGGAGGAGAGGCGTTTTCATTCTTTCTCAGACATTAACGAAGAACTTTTGTAACAGTTTTTTGTCCTCGGCTGGAGATGTTACAATTAAGAGATCAGCCTCTGACCCTTGGGTTTTTTTGCCTTCCTCGCCTCCTTTTTTCTTTTCACAATCCGTCGGCTCCAAGGCGGAGGGATGTAAGTCGATTCGGAGGTCGCAACATTTACTTAAATAATTATTTTTTCGCGCATAAATGACCGCTCGATTTCTGTCCTCGATACTGCTGAACTTTGCCTGTAATTCGCACCTAAATCGGACGAATTCGTGCTACGAGGAACAAAAGACGGGTGGGAAAGATGGGAAGTGCTCATTTGAGCTGCATAAGAAACAATGTAAAAGTGGGTGGGATTCCTTTTGGGAAAATTGGAAAGTAGGAATTTACATTTATAATCTAGAAGAACTAAGTGTCAACTGTATGCTAGCTCATGAGCTTTGAGCATGTGACAAGAAAATTGTGGACAGTGCTAATGGATCGTATTCGATAGTAGTTCGATGTATCGTTTGATTCAAAACAATGGAACATAACCTCATACCAAAATTTTAGGATATTTGTCAGAAAAGCTGAAAATGAGAAATTCGTAGCAATTTTATCACTTTAGGCCAATTAGTACTCATATGTATCAAACATCTATCACAAAAAACCCCGTTCCGCCGCCAGATTACTCAATCGACTTTAGAGACTATTTTTATGTTTTGAACTAATCGATATCGATACAACATCACCCGTTTGATGTATCGAATATGATCTATGAGTTCAAAACCGCGCTGCTAGTCGTTGCCGCTGACGTTACTAGCGCTTCATAATTCCCATTATTTCTTACGGCCTTCAACGAACGAGCACAATACAGGGTGAGCGAAAAGTCCCCGACCCCCCCTCTAACTTTTGAACGAATTGAGCTAAGGAAATGAAACTTTGGGAATCATCCTATCTCAAAGGAGACCATCTTTTGAGGGGGTCAAAATTTTGGTCCCCCGGGGGGACAGGGGCCCCCCAACTTTTTTTTTCAAATAGCAACCCCTATCTTGTGATACCTCATTCGAAAGAGCATAAAAAACTAAGAATTTTGGCGCAAACCGCAGATCAATATCTCAATTTTTGACCGAGTTATGATAGGTCAAAGGTCAAATTTGACCTATTTTCAAAAAATCATAACTCCGGTTCAAATTATCGTAAAGAAAAAAATAAAACGGGAAAATTTACCAAATTGTGTTCGCTTTTACGTAAAAATTGCAGAAATCACTTCGATTTAATTTTAAGGGGGGGCTCGGACCCCCAAATACGTCAATTCAAAGGTCATTCAATTTTCCTGCGAAATAAGCCAATTTCCTCTGGATTTGCCTCCACATTATCTCAGTAAGGTCAAAATCAGTTCAACATTACGTTGGCAAGTCCCCAAATTTCGGGAAAAGTTAAAAAAACGAAATTTAAACGGTCAAATTTAATCACCTTAAATTTCGTTTTTTTAACTTTTCCCGAAATTTGGGGACTTGCCAACGTAATGTTGAACTGATTTTGACCTTACTGAGATAATGTGGAGGCAAATCCAGAGGAAATTGGCTTATTTCGCAGGAAAATTGAATGACCTTTGAATTGACGTATTTGGGGGTCCGAGCCCCCCCTTATAATTAAATCGAAGTGATTTCTGCAATTTTTACGTAAAAGCGAACACAATTTGGTAAATTTTCCCGTTTTATTTTTTTCTTTACGATAATTTGAACCGGAGTTATGATTTTTTGAAAATAGGTCAAATTTGACCTTTGACCTATCATAACTCGGTCAAAAATTGAGATATTGATCTGCGGTTTGCGCCAAAATTCTTAGTTTTTTATGCTCTTTCGAATGAGGTATCACAAGATAGGGGTTGCTATTTGAAAAAAAAAAGTTGGGGGGCCCCTGTCCCCCCGGGGGACCAAAATTTTGACCCCCTCAAAAGATGGTCTCCTTTGAGATAGGATGATTCCCAAAGTTTCATTTCCTTAGCTCAATTCGTTCAAAAGTTAGAGGGGGGGTCGGGGACTTTTCGCTCACCCTGTATTTCTTTCTCACCCGTCCATGGTTCCTTGTTTTTTCTTTTCTCTTTTCTAAAAAAATTCTTGTCGGTTTTCGGGTATAAATACAAATTGTGAGTGGATATTCGACAACACTTAACAAAGTTAAGTTCTTTCGTCTGGGATGCAAGGAATCGGCTCTTGACTCCGAGAAGCTGTTCCCGGGCTTCACAGCCGTTTGCGTCTCCGCCCTGCGCGGCGTTCGTATTCGAAAAGTTGAGCGAGTCCTTGGGGACATTAAGATGTAGATGATCGAAATAAATTCGCTCGAATGAGCTGGAAACCCGAATTTTAAGTTTCTTTTTTTCTTACACTTGCCTTGCTGTCAGGTCAATAGCGCTTGTTGAAGTATTCGGCTGCGGAACTTTTGAAATGCTTTTTAATCCTGTGAAAAACTTCCGGGCGTAATCCCAGAGCCATTCACCGGAACCTCAAACAGCTGGAGGGGAGAAGGACATTTGGACCGCGTTCAGAAAAAAAGGACCCAGCCGCACCATTGCTAAAAATTAGTTAATTTAACGTTGTAAATGAAAACGGTTGTGCGGGTTTATGTGCGAATTTCAGTGAATTTTCTGCATAGTAAGAAGTAAATCCCTTAAAATTTTCAAAGGAATCCACTCAGACGTTCCCTTGTAAAAATTTAAATTGACCCGTTTAATTTGGCAGTAGCTGATGTGGTTTGGTGCCTTTCTGCTAAACGCGGTCAATTTGGGGATGTGGAGTGGGATTGGAGGGACAATTCTAGAAAAAAAAAAATTCGAGGTGTGAAAATATTCCTCCTAGATCGAATTGCATGCAGTTGCAGGTTTTTTTTCTTTTTTTAAAATTTTTTTAGGTAATCTAGAATATTTTGAGATTAAGTGTTAAGATTCAATTCACGAAATTGTACCTTGATTGTTCGCTAATAGTCCCAGTAGTTAAAGCATTTTTCGCAAAATTTTGAGGATCATCTTTTTTGTAGCTGTCTTAAATAATTTACTATCACCTTTCTACCCTCAAAAAAAAGGAATGTGGGCAGTTTTTTTGTTTCCCTGAAAAATAGCGCGATTTATCCACCGTGATCCTGTAGAAATGCTTCCGGTTTGCGGCGTCGCAAACTTCCTGTCATACATTATTTTTGCTTGAAAAACTATTAAATGACACGTTTTGAAAACTCTAGTGCATTTAATCTCAATCTAAAAAATATTTTATAAAAATGTTAATCTTTGACGTTGAGTTTGATCTGTCTTTAAAAATGAAATAAGAGCGGAACTTTTGAAACACCGCAACCGAGATACACCTTTTTAGCAGTTTCACCGTCCAAATGCGCTCCTGATGTTTCAGCATCGAACTTCTTTCATGTAGTTGAAAAGAGTATCTGAAATCCTTGAAAGATCTTTGAAACTTACTACTACTATAAGTCGTTCTTATTGCACTTCTGTGCGCTCTGCGACACCCAACCGCCTATGACAGCAATCTTGCCAGAGCTCCTCCGGCAGATTGCACTCCTCATTTCCTGCCTTAATACCTCAATCCACAATTTGGCAGGGCGTCTTCTATTTCTCTCTAGGGCGTCTCTTTGAAACTTACCTATCTGAAATCCCTCGAAAATTCATTGATTTCAGTCTTGAATTTCTGCCAAAGAGCTTGTCATTTCAGGCGACTAGATGCTCTTGGAGTGAGGACCAGTTTAATCAGGAAGGGATACGGTCACATCCATTGCAAAATTCAATTGGGCAATTTTATAATTTACATGAAAACGGCTGTGCAGATTTTTGTGCAAATTTCAATGGATTTTATACACAGCACGAAGCAAATTCTACAAAGTTTTCAAATGAGTCCGCACAATCGTTGTCTTGTAAAACATTAAATGGCGCAGCTAAATTTGGCAATAGCTGGTTCCTTTCAGCGAAACGCAGTCCCATTGCACAGCCATCTTCACGCATAGGATGTTTTGAATTTCCGCTTGATTGGCAACTCGATGAAACCTGCTCAGTTGCAGCCTGGCAATTCGTGCATTGGACCGGTGCAATTAGCGCGGAAAATTGACCATTTATCACGCGCATTTAGCAACGGCACGTCTAATTACCAATCATCGTCCCGGATTCCTCCTGCATGCCCGCCAAAACCACGCATCCACTCATGATCTCCTGCGGATTTACGTGGTTTTCGCGGAGTAGCAAGACTTACGAGGGGTGGGAGCCTCAAAGGGGTGGGAAACTCGGAAGGAAGGGGGTGGCTGCGGGAGTGATCTGAATCACAAAAGCCTCGCCTTGCGATATTGAGAGTGAAATATCAGACCCGGTCGGCATTGAAATCGCGCGGGCCCCCTGTCATCCTCTTAATATTACAATTTTATTATGCCTTGGCTCACGGGACATCCTCTCGCCCCCGGTTATTACCCCGATGGCCATGACGAGGATACATTTCGTCGCCTCCTCTGACCTAAGCGCGTATCTCTATTTTCACGTGGGCTCTGTCCTCCGTGTAACTTTATGCTTTCCGGGGCTCATGCGAAACTTCAGATACGCTATTATGCGTCAGAGGAGCGACGATTTTCGCCCTTTAATATGTTGCCTCGTGTGCTCCTCGTTTGCCGAGCCCGGATTTGCGGTTCCACCTCATCCACGTCCTGGCGCACAATGGGCCGAATCAATAGCAGAGGTCGGACATGAATTTTTTTACTAAAACTGCAAATTAAGAAAAAATTTTCCTAAAATTTTAAATTTCAAGGGGTGGTTCTTGCAGAAAATTTCACTAGAAAACCAATGGGACCATTTTTAAGACCTCAAAATTGTGTTAAAACGGAGTCATCAGCGTTTAAAGTTTCAAAATGTTGTCCGACCTCTCCTATCGACTCGATCCACTGTGCGGCGTTAGGTTCTTCGCGCTTCGAGCGGCTGAGTCTGGAGTTAAAGTATCGAAAAGCACGTTTACTTATCAAAAATTAATGCAAAGCACGTTGAATATATTGGAAATTTCCAACACTAACTCTTGTAACTTGTAAATATGATATGAAAATTGATTGTTTACCTTGAAAGTGAGAACATCCTCGGTAACAGAGCCTCTAAGGCTTACAACGCAGTAAAAATCGCAAGACTTATCTCTTCATGTACTATTGACGTAGCCACAAGCTCTGCTTCGTTTTTGCCTCGAAGTTAGTCACAAAATGTCTCCCCACTTTTCTGTAAAAATTCGTACCTTCTCTGGTGTTCCATTTTGTGGCATTTAAATTGAAGGGTTAACTGGACCGAGTTTATCACAAAGGAACCACCCACATTTTCGAAAAAATTGAGTCAAGAATGTTTTTGAGTTCCACCAGCCGTATACTTTCTCCTGCCAAAAACTGAAAGTCGAAAAACAGATGTTACTTATTAATTGACATGTGGAAATAGGGACTACAGTTTATTTTCTACATTGAGCCTTATGCAGGACTTTCCTAAGGAACTTTCAACTTAGTGTGGGTTGGTTTCTTTCCGATGAACTCAGTCAAACTAAGTATAAAGCTAGCAAATTCTATGTACTTAGTTCCATTTGATGAGAGTTCATCCGCGCATAGTTCCTGCCAGCATAAGGAAACCCATTTGGACACATTTAAATCGAAAGGAAATATACCCATCGCGACGTGAGCCTTGTCATGCATGTATTCTTATGAATCTCAGGGCTCTTGTTAGAACGGATAAACTTCCTTTTGATTTAAATACGTCCAGCGGGGATGTGCGTCTGCTTTGAGTCATTAAAACTCGGGTCCGGATGAAATTTTCGCCGAAGACGGAAGCTCCCGAGAGCGGAATTAAAGGAGTGCTGCTAATTTCGTTAGAGTCGGTCGCCGAGATTCGTCGCGTCGTCGCGTCGTCGCGTCGCGTCACGTCACCGACGTCGTTGGAATCCCGTCCTCGTCCCGGCTTTTCAACCGGAGCTCAAAACAACCGTCAATACTGCCACGCTGAGGAAAAACGCCGTATGAAACTTCGGAAATTGCCAAATTTCTTCGGCTCAAATACTCGCTTTGCGAAAAACGAGTCGTTACTGTCGTAATAAGTCGCTCAATTTGAATTCATCACTGAAAAAAAAGATTGGTAGAATTTACCACTTTTTCACGCTGTATTTCACACAACGTGAAGGAATGGCACCTTCTACCAATCTTCAAGTCGATTCTGCCAGGAGAATGGTTACCTGTGGCAGTATATACCTTTCTTATAGCAGAATTGACTCCGAATTGACGCTGTGTAAAATACAGCGTGAAGGAATGGTATATGCCACCAATCTTTTTTTTCAAAGTAGGTTGACTGCCGTTTTGGGCCATGGAAGACGTGTATATAAGACATACATAACGTCAAAATGTCCGACATGTCCATATTCTCCCCATATAGGTATTAATTCCAGTTTAGTGACCTATTTTCCCTGTAAATTCGTTTGTACCCTCTGATTTGCATTTTGCACCCAATGATCATATTGATCAGCATTAAATTTATGTGCCTGGAGTGTTCACCAATTTTTTGCTAAAGGAAATACGTTTCAAGGTTCAGGACCTCATTCCTAGTGGTAAAATTTCGTATATATTCGCGATCTTGCGGAACAGGTCAAACTAACAATAAAAACTTCAAAATGTTTTTTTTTTATTTAAAAAAAGACTTCTTCGCAAAACAACTAACTTAACATTTTTTAAGAAGTTATTTAACAGTTTGACAAGTTCTGCGAGATCCCGAACATACTCGAAAAAATTATACCACTGAGAATGATATGTCCTGAACCTTGATATGCATTTGGGACTACAAGAAATTGGTGAGCACGTCAGGCACAAATGGACCGCGTTTAATAGAAAGGAACCAAGCCACATCAGCTATTGTAAAATTTAACTGGGCAATGTAATTTTATTTACAAGATAACGTTTGCGTGGATTCTTTTGAAAATTTTAAGGAATTTGCTTCCAACTAGGCAGAAAATTCATTGAAATTTGCAAAAAAAATCCGCACAACCTTTTTCATGTAAATAATTACATTTCCCAATTGATTTTGGCAATAGCTGAAGTATGGTTTGGTTCTTTTCTGCTTAGCGCGGTCCAGTTTTCATGAGAAAAACTGGCCACTTTTATGGCTTGAAATTTATGCCGAATATTCTTTCTACAGCTGGAGAAGAAAATTCGAGGAATTATGAGTGAAATTACACTAACCAGTTTTCCGGAGAAAAGATGAAGTATGGCAGGAGATCTGCAACGTTGTAAACGGAGCTACGTCGTTTTACATTTTGGCAATTTATGTCGTCAGCGAAACTGCGGGAGCGTGTATCTCCATTAAGGTGTTTCAAAATCGCTTATGTTTTATTTTATTTTTTTAAAAGAAAGAAGCCAACTATATAGCACGAAATTTTCACAGAAAAGGAAAATCGATGAAGTTATGAGGAAATTATGTGGACTTGGTTGCCGAAGACAAATTGAAAGAAAAAAAGAAGAACCTCGTACTATGCAGAAAATTCACTGAAATTTGCACAAAAATCCGCACAACCGTTTTCATGTAAAAAATTACATTTCCTGATTGAGTTTGGCAACAGCTGATGTGGCTTGGTTCCTTTCTCCTTAATGTGGTCCTTATACTTAATCCTAATCGAATTCGTTCATATTGAAGGAAATATAGCAGCATCGGAAAGATCATACGGCCTTCTTGCTTAGGACGTTTGAATAGTCGGGAGCTGGGGGCTCGCTGCTGAGCGACACCGCTGAGATAAGCTAATCAACTCGGGCGTGGGGGGGGGGGGGGGTCGGAGAGGGATGGAGGGATCGGCGGGCCTAATAAAAATGCCGTTACGGCCCTGCGACCACTTTTCAGAAGCTTCGGCTTGGAGGATTAATTCCCGATAGCGAGGTCTCACTCGTTTCCGCGTTGACCTAGTTTCCGTCCCGGGAAGAAGATACGGCATCCACTTTGTAAACAGGGTGATCTCATCGGGATCACCGGGCTCCGAGTCGAGCTTTGAGGATGCACCCAGAATCCCCCGCATTGCATTTTCCACCCAGGGGCGACTATTTTTGGCTCGGCCATGAAAGTACCTATCTGCAAAATGGGTCGTCGTTGTCGGCGGTGGCAATGCTTCCGACCTTCCCAGCAACGTATATACGTGTCGTGCAATTAGCAATCTTGGGTAATTTGCAATCAGCTTGCGAATTGCTTAGGCATTTCGGGAGCCGGCAAATCGCCCATGCAATTTGTCATTTGCCTAGACAATTCGCGATCTGATTGCAAATCGCCTCAGATTGCTGATTGCCTACGACGTATATATATCCATGGCCAAAGTGCGAAACCTGGCATCATCGTTGCAGTTTTTCAAAATTTCCGCTCTTATATCATTTTTTCAAAAAAACAGCTAGCCTACAAATGCACTCTTGTTGAAAATCATGTTTCTACGGATCTGGGTGTTTCCTTGAACATTTTAAAACCATCTAGTGCGAAAAAAAAAATATCTTTATAGCTTCAAATTCTAACAAAATATTCTGCTAATAAAGACGAAAAGTCAAGGAAGTTTTAATGAAATTACTTTGACTAGTTTTCCTAAGAGAGCATGGCTGGAAGTCTGTTGGTGACCTAGCAGAGTGTAAACTTCCTGCATTTCTCCAATTTTTGTTTGGCAAACAAGTCCACATTGTTCCTTGAAAACTTCATCGATTTTTCTTTTTTGTGAGTAAAGTATTCTGCGGAAGTTTCATGCTCTATGTATAGTAGGCTTGTTTTTTTTAAAAAAATAAAATAAAATAAAATAAAACATGAGCGATCTTGAAACGACTTAATTGAGATACGCGCTCCTACAGTTTCGCTGATGACATCAATTGCCAACATGCAAAACCACCCTGGTAAAAATTGGCAGTATAATCTGTGTTCCAAAATACCATACACCTACAGCCGGCTGTAAGATTTCCAATAGCTTCTATAGCCGGCTACACGATTTCTTATAGCCTTTTATAGCCGATGGCGATCAAGCAACAGCCAGGCGATAAAGTGTATGCTAAACGTTACTAATTACGGATGCTAGGACTTGGTGAGTTTTTGGAATACTGCTCTCTTTTTGGGCCGTAGTATCTTGATTTATTTTGCGAGGAAAGCTTCGTACTTTTGATGGATTCCTGCCATTACTGATGTATTAGAGCGCCTTCAGTTTCGTATGATACTGTGCAATACCTCTGGTGTGAAATAGTTGCTTCAAGCGCAGTGGCAGGCGGGCAGCCAAAACACGCATTGGCGCCTACAAACCTAACAGGGATACTTCACGCGTTGCGCAATGCGTGAAGTATCCCTGTTGGGTTTGTAGGCGCCAGTGCGTCACCGCTACGCTTTGTGTTAGGCTCTAATATTTAATCTGGCGGAGTCAGCGTTATTCAACTCATGATTTTGAAATGTTTGCATACCCTGTATGGATTATTCTCATTTTAATTGATGAAAAAAAAATATGTATTAAAGGAAAATATAATGTGTGTTTTGTAAATATTAAGGTGGTTCCGTATCAAACTTAATGAGTTCCAAAGCACACGAATTTCTACACAATTTCTTATAGCCTTTTATAATCGATGGCGAAAAAGCAACAGCCAGGCGATAAAGTGTAAAGCCCGGCGATAGGAACTATGGCCCGGCTGCATAATTTTTTATCGCTTCTTATAGCCCGGCCGTATGATTTTCTCCGCATTCTACAGCCAGCTATATGATTCCTATGGTATTTTGAAACACAGCTCTTATCGACAATTTTCACCAGAGCACGTGTCTCCGTTTGCAACGTTGCAGATCTCCTGCCATACTTCATTTTTTATCCGGAAAACTGGTCAATGTAATTTCACTCAAAGCTCCTTGAATTTTCTTCTCTAGCTGTAGACAGTATATTCGGTATAAATTTCAAGCCATAAAAGTGCCAAACCATGAAAAACGGACCGCGTTAAGTTGAGAGGAACCAAGCCACATCAGCTATTGCCAAATTTAATCGAGCAACTTAATGTTTTACATGAAAACGGTTGTGCAGATTTTTGTGTGAAGTTCAGTTAATTTTCTGCATAGTGCGAAGCAAAGTCCGTGACATGTTCAAAGAATTTCACACGAAACTTCTCTTCTAAAAAATTAAATTCCTCAGTTAATCTTTGCAATAACTGATGTGACTTGGTTCCTTTCTGCTGAATGCGGTCCAAATAAAACAGGCGCGAAACTTTTGAAACACTGCAATGGAGGCACGTGGTTTCATACTTGGCCGTAGATATATACATTACGCTTTTTTCGTCACAAAACAATACAAACCCACTTACATGCGATGGACCCAATATTACTACCAAAATTCTGAAACTCTTCACCTCTCTTAATTTAAAAATCTAAATTTTTGTATATACTCCCATTTTCAAAATTCTCTGTAAAGACGTTAATAGCCTGTGACTGTGAATGTCTGAAAATATACTAACTAACTAACTCTATTAATTGCTCAATGCTCGTAAATACGACTCCTGATGTCTTTTTAGCTCGCCCCGAAACACCCCGTATACGAGGAGTAGTTATGTATCTTTGTCGTTGCTGTGGATTCAATGTGCGTTCGCTGCCACTGTCGAGTCGGCCTCATTCTTGGCATTTCTTCGCTGCACAAAACCCCTGATGAGAGCGGGAATGCTTCGCCTCTAACAATGCGTCCCTACTCTGACGTAACAGCGCATGTCCATTTTCACAAAATCATTCAATTCTGCGGCAGACGAGGCTTATCTGAAAACGCAGTTAAGCTGTTACGGTAGCGGAGCGCGAATTCGCCCCTTTTTTTACCTTCACAGGAAAAAAGTATCCGATGCATTCAGATACGTTAATCTGCATGGGGAATGCGGGTTTGGATTCGCATTGAGGTTTTTTTTGAAGAACCCTCTCGTTCTCCTATTTAGCCTCGCCAAGTAAACGTATCGTCAAGATTCAGACGCTCCGTAAAAATTGCTTTCCCCTAGACTTTTTCGTCTGAATTTTGTCTCTGAAATTGTTAGAGAATGTCATCTGAAATT
The DNA here is from genome assembly GCF_918797505.1 of Bemisia tabaci. Taxonomy (NCBI): domain Eukaryota; kingdom Metazoa; phylum Arthropoda; class Insecta; order Hemiptera; family Aleyrodidae; genus Bemisia; species Bemisia tabaci. The sequence continues at coordinate 3,793,151 of NC_092795.1, read as the reverse complement.
CACACCGGCGTGTCTAAAAATTTCGAGGGATAATCTCACATTATCTCGAAAATACAATTTTCCTTCGAAGAGATTTGCGGACGCTTAGATGTTCAGACCTTTGCTCCTCTATTCTGCCGTTTTAAGGAGAAACGCCGAATGAACATTCGCTAGTTGCCGATTTTCACCGGATGAAACGTGCGGTTTTGAAGAGAGTTTTGTATATTTTCCTTGGAAATCTTCAGATCTATTTATTTAATTTAATTACGGACAAAATTGTCTAAAAATTTGAAGATGAGCGTTCACAATTATTTTTAGAGTAAAATTGTTTTTGATTGAAGAGATATTTCAACGTCTGGAGGCTCGCACGGCAGCAATGTCAAGGCGTAGGTATCCTGATTTCCACGTGAGCCCTAGTTTCCGCATAACTGTATACTTTCTGCGAATCGGTTATTGAAATTGATAGACAAAGCTATATACAAAAAAGACAAAAGGAATATGGAGGGATCCAGGATCCTATCGGTGGAAGCGGGTGGTTGCAGGGGACAAAGGAGCTAGGTAATAGACTAACTAACGGCAACCCACGAGAGACCTGACGATTAGTCCATCATTTTCTCCCTTAGTCTAAGAGCCACCCATTTCATCCAATAGGATCGCTCTTTACTCTCTAGGTCTTCTTTGTCTATCACTTTGTCTATCAATTTCAATAATCAGCCCGCTGGGACGCATGCGAGAGGGTTAACTTTAACTGCATTTATTTCCTTTTTTCCCTCTAAATTTCGTCTTTCAAGTCGTGTTGTAACAATAAGCACAGCTGATAAGGACACAGTCGTAACAAGTCGTAACAATCGAGGACGGATTAAAAGCTCCAATGGAAAGCTACAATCCAAAGCGTGAATATCTTTGACCAGTCTTTCTTATTTCACCCAAGTTTTTCCTCGTCCCGATACAAAAGTACTCGACGACCAGGGAGGGCGTCTCTTCAGATCTCATTTTGAGCCATCTTCCTCCAATTTGCAATTCTGCATCTGAAGACGCTTCGGCGGCTCCCGCTTCGACAAAGGGCCATCGAAATCCTCAACGCGGGCACGAAGACAAGAGAAAAGGAGGAATAGAAAGGAAAGTGGAAAAAAATAAATGATGCAATTAAATCGGTAGCGGTTGAACCGAAACGGAGCTGAGAGCCCCACCCGTTTCCCGATGCCCCCCCCCGCCCCCTCTTCCCGCGGCCCGAGGGGTCGGCGCGGTGGCACTCCAGCCTGTCATCAGCCTCACCCCTTTCGCCATCGATCAACCGCTCGTGCCTATCCCGCATCCCTTGTCCCTCCTCCGGAGCCGGGGTTATCCACCACGTGTTGCAACCCCCCCGTTGCCGACCCTCCCGGATTTTTCAGAGATTTTGAAAAACCGCAATGGGGATACGTTGTTTCGCACTGTGGCCATCGTCCTGAAAATTTTAAAATTTTCACCCTCCAATTTTCGAACAGTATCGGATGCGGGAAGCGGAGCACAGTGGATCGAGTCAATAGGAGAGGTCGTACAAAATTTGGAAACGTTAAACGCTTATAACTCCGTTTACAAAAAACTTTGAGGTTCTAAAAGTGGTTCAATTGGTTCCCTCAGGGAACTTTCTTCAAGTAGCACCCCTTTAACTTTAAAATATGGCGAAGTAAACATCAAAATTTGCAGTTTTTGTCAAAAATGCCATGTCCAACCTTTCTAATTGACCGATCCACTGTGCGGTGCACGGATAAAAATGGATTTCTGATTTAACAATTAAATTTTTGAAAAACATGTTCAACGTGTTTTGAATGTATATTTTACAATAAAGGAAAACTACAGGGGTGGTTAAATTAGTATTTTTTTGTTGTAAAATGTACATTGAAACATGTCGGACACTTATTTGACTACCGAGTTGATTTTTTTTTTTTTTGAAGAGGAACAAGTCAATTTTATTAGCCAAAACGCTAGAAAAGGGACAATTAAACAAGGCCAAAAAAACAAGAAAACATAAAATCTGGGAAGTTTAGAGGTTGTTTCAAGCCTCTTTTTGACCAAAAAACAAAAATATATTTAAACTCATAAAAATCAAAATACATGAACCAATTTCGTGATAACAAATACTGAGGTTATCGCAGAGATTCTATGACAGAGGGGGGGGGGGGGGGAGATTGAGACCCCAGTACCAAGGTACCGGTCATAGAGCTTTCGTGAAAACTTCACTTGTGATATCACGAAATTGGGTTCTAAGTATTTTGATTTTAATAATTTTTTATATATTTTTGTTTCCTGATCAAGGAGAGGGTTCAAGCTATCACGAAACGTACCCAGGCTTTACTTTTGTTGTTTTTAGCCTTGATTGCTCGTTTCCTTGTGTTTTCCAGTAAATTATTCAGGCTTCTTTCGTTTATTTTTATCATCATTTTTAAAGCTTGCAATGTATACAGAATATTCCGCTAATAGCGAAGAAAAGCCAGGGAAGTTTTAAAAAAATTACGATGACCAGTTTTTTCAAAGAAAAAATAAAGTATGACAGGAAGTCTGCAACGTCGCAGACAGAGATACGTGGTCTCGCAGTTTGGACGTCGAAGTGCCATTAGATTTCGTCACGGTGGATCTTCAGCTTCGGTACCACGTAGGTAGTTAGCAATATCCGGCAATTTGAAAATGGTATGCGTTAGAGTCCCTTTATACTGAGAGTAAGGACAATGCGAATCTATTTCTGATTGGTTTTCTTATTTTATGCCTTCACCGTGTCACAAACAGGAATAAAGATTACATTTTCAACAATTGCAAAGATTATAAACTGGAATGGAACGGGATATTGGGGGTACGGCAAGGAACAAATGGAGTGAGGGAGGGAACGGATATAGGGATTCGGGAATGGGTTGATCAAAGATTACAAAAACACGTCCGATTGTGTAATTTTTACTCCCGTTTGTGACATCCATAAGCAGTGTTGTCTCAACTCTGTAAAGGGACTCTAGTACGCGTGTCAACTCACCAAATTGTAAAGGTTCAGTTACAAATTGAGCCATCAAACTGAAGCTCTGATTGGTGGAAAAAGACCTGAGGTGAGGATGCAACCAATGAGAGGCCCAATTTGATGGCTCAATTTGATCGTGTAACTGAACCATAACAATCCGCGTCGAGATTGTAACGTTTTCATTCGTGAAGAACCTCAAAACCACGACCTTAGTGTGGAGTGCCTTCAAATCCAGAAGATACTCTCGGCTTTGCATATCCGGGTCACTGATTTCACGACACGAGGAGGGGGGGAGGTTAGGGGTAAAACATAATTTTTTGTGTATGTGTGATACGTGCAACTGGGCTGCTTGATAAGAGACTTGGCAACGGAGGTGCAAAGGCCATGGAAAAGGGGGATTTCAACGTTGACGGTGGCTGTCAAAGCTGAGCGAGTCGGATCCAGCCGAGTTTTCTTGCGGATCGATGGAATTGGAAGGTTAATTTTTTATTTGTGGTCCGCCACGGCGCGAACTTGGCGTCCGATGCATCATCAATCGTCATTCGTGTGCGTCGACACGTTGTCAGATTGTGCATTGACTTCCTTACCACTTTCGGTCCTCTCGGGGGTCAGCACGGAATCAGAGGCAGTGTACTTACATAGGTGTGTTCATCATTAGGGTGTCTACTAGTCTAGAATTTCGTCTTGGAGTTAATCGAATTCGAAAGTTTGAGCCGCTGTATCGTCTGCAGAAGGTTGACTGGAAAAAAAAAACACATTGGATCTAGAGTCCAGACTCTTAAAAACATCGACAAGAAAAAGTACTCTTGATTCAATCAAAATCTAGCTTAAATCAAGAACCAAGCCTCTTAATTTAAGCGGATTTCGTTTTGACTCAAGCAAAAATCCGATTGAATCAAGAGTATTTTTTCTTGTCAATGTTTTCAAGACTCTGGACTCTAGATCCAATGTGTTTTTTTTTCAGTGTTCGACATGTTAAATCTTTTTTGGCTCCAAATATTTCCGGAGCATTCCCCACGCTCTGGTGTGAAATATTTATTTTTTATACTTTTTTTCTGACTGAGCAGTGCAAGAAAGTAACTGATAGACTGTTGATTTAGTATTGGATGTAGAACACAAAGTAACCTAAGCAAACGGTTGATATTTTTTGAATAGTTCCCCTGGTTGGTTAGTTAGCGGAGTTGATATCTTAAGCCTTTGACAAGATACGAGTGCGGCGATGATTAAGACGCCGTGATACAACTATTCGTGCTTAATGGTTGTGCGTGTTGCATACATGAAACAATTCAAGGCTTTCTGGCTTTCTTTCCGTTCATCATTATAAACTCACAGTGCGAGAGCCTTTTGAGTTAATATGGGAGATAGAAAACAATGTGACCTGAACATGCAGTGATGTTTTTTGGTTAGTTCTTCTCTCGGTTAATTGACCAACTCTTTATAAAAATGTACATTGCATTACAATACAATACATAGTATTGATTACATCAGTACTGATTTTCCAAGGGCGGTCCGAAAGTACTGAAAAAATGCGGGAATCCTGCAAGAGGGTCCGGAATTTTTCTTTCATACAACGCGTGTTCTTTAATAAAGCCTGGCAAGTATATGCGATCCCCAGAGCGATGATTCTTGGACTAGTATTTGCCTGCAAAATTGCGATTGTGCAGTCAGTTAATCTCCAAGTCGTTTGTGAAATTTTTTGTCCTCGTCATTTTTGTCGCAATTCTAGCGAGAATTTCAAATTTTCGATAATTTTCAAGTGCCGTCGAATGGAGATACTGAAAAAGTATTGAATTTTTCTGTTGAAGAAGTACTGGCTTTCTTGGGAATGTACTTTGGCCAGCCTGTTTTAGTAGACATTCTGAAATTAGAGGAGGTACTGCGATCCACTAAAAGAAAAAAAACAAAAATAACGCCAGAGAATATACAACTAAAAATGTCTATGTTTATGGTTATTCAGGGTCACTTTGAGTTACTTCTTTCAGTCAGATACACCAGAAGGGACTACGGTCATCGACCAACTTTTCGATACTGTTCTTACTCTCAAACATCTCTTTTTTTCTCTCTCAATATCACTTAGGCGTTGTCACTTGTGATGCGAGTGGCAAGCACATACTGGAATGTCACCGACGTGATTCAGGTCCTATAATCCTTGCGGCTCGTGAATGTTTTTCAAGTAAAATTTACACTTTACTTGAATACTTGCGTTTATTTTTAAACCAAAGATTTAGTCAATTTAACCAAGAGAAGAACTAACCAAAAAACATTACTGCATGTTAAGGTCACATCGTTTTCTATCTCCCATATTAACTCAAAAGGCTCTCGCACTGCGAGCTATAATGACGAACGGAAAGAAAGCCAAAACGCCTTCAATTGTTTTATGTATGCAACACGCACAACCATAAAGCACGAATAGTTGTATCACGGCGCCTGAATCATCGTCGCACTCGCATCTTGTCAAAGGCTGAAGATATCAACTCTGCTAACTGACCAACCAGAAGAACTATTCAAAAAATATTAACCGCATGCTTAGGTTACTTTGTGTTCTACATCCCATACTGAATCAACTGTTTATGAGTTGCTTTCTTGTACTGTTCAGTCAAAAAAAGAGTTAAAAATCGAAATTGAATAATTCACACCAGAGCGTGGGGAATGTACTGCGAATATTCAGAGCCAAAAAAGACTGAAAATTTGGAACTCTCTGCAGACGATACAGTGGCTCAAACTTTCGAATTCGATAAATATCCAGAGAAAGCCATTTCAAATTTCATTCAGTCATTGCTGGCTCCGAGAGAAATAATTTTTGCTCTTGGTGGATTCCAGTTCATAAATTCCGTTCTAGCAGTAGTTACAATGGCATTTTTTTTGTAACGCATAGCCCAGTTGCGATAGCAATGCTTCAGTTTGGATAAGAAAGCAACGTTCTTTGTTTTTATTTAATATTACTGGAGTTAAAAATCATGAAAAAATACTAGCAAAATACTGCATCCATTGGATCGATTTCTAGGGGTGACTTCTCATGGCCATGTCGACTAAATTTTCAAAAAATAATGTCAACATACTCAATTAATGTTGGTAAAATATTGCTACAATGAATTCATTTTATCTCTTCAGCCATTTCTCAATACTAAATCAATTTTAGGCCAATACATCTCAACGTTTTGCGCAAATGTTAACCTGATATTGCAGAAATATTTTTCTTTAACAGGAAAAGAGGCACTGATTGGACTACATTTTGCAATTAGCAACTAAAATTTCCGGTTTATCCTTATGTTCGTGGGGAAACTGATGATACATACGTTATTTTTGAACTGAGCCGGAAATTGTAGCTCCTAATTTCAAAATGAAGTCAAATTAATCCTCTCCACACATCAAATAAAGTCTGATATTCCATTCTTATATGACTGAATTGAAAAAGTTCAAACTTTTGTAAGTAAAATGGAAGCATATCAACGTGAGAATAGCTTTGAAACGAGTCGAATTGATGGAAATAACGGAAATAAATAATTTGGCAGCGTGGCTCCTTGCTCCCGATCAGCGCGATCTTAATTTGTAATCCTTCGATTACTTCATTAAAAACTTGGCTGAGCTCCGACCACACGCGTCCACGCGTCACGGCAGACAAGCAACAGGAGCCAGGAACCCCGCTAATGTGTTCCGTCGATCGTTAACGGGGAAACTTACCCTCTCCGTCTCAATTTTGTTGATGATTTCTTCGGGAGAAGGGATTACTTGCCCCGAGATTGAACCCATCCCCGACACCCTCCCTTCCGCCATGGTGATCCCGCAGAAACAAATATCCCCGCGCGAAATTCGATCCATCAATTCTACTTGATGACTTTTCCGTGGCTCGCTCAAACCATTAGCTCGAGGAGGCTCGCGGTTAATACGGAGTTTTCCTTATCCGCGAACTAGTACTATCCTCGAGTAGTACTGAGGTGGATGGACGTTTTTATAAGGAAGGAACAAGCTTCCAAGATCCCGCTCGAAGCCGACGACATTTTGATTGCCATCGATGGAAACTTGCGTGGAGTTTCAAGAGACCAGGGAGGAAGATGTGTTGGAGAGTGAATTTCGTTTCATTTCATTTGGTTCGTTTATCGTCGATGTTTATCGCGTCGCCGGGAGCCGACACCATGTTTAATTTTAAAACGGGATCCCGAGGACCGAGAAGAGCATATTTGCAATTCGAATGCTCCGAAGCAGGAGCAGCCAAGATTGTTTTCACTCAAAGCAGTCGCGGCGCAACTGCAGGCATTTCACCTCGCGAGTAATTTATTGCTTCGCTCCCGTCCCCGGCCCACAGTGGAACGAGTCGATGAAACAGTTGGACACTCTGCGGAAGATACAGTATAATATAATATAATATAATATAATATATACATATAATATAATATAATATAATATATATAATATAATATAATAATATATATAATATAATATAATATAATATAATATAATATAATATAATATAATATAATACAATGCAATACAACACAATATAATAGCATATAAGAAACAAGCGCCTTGCACCCTTGGCGTTGTACGTTACGCGTTACTCGTATGAGTTCGTATTATACACAGTAAGATAAACAATCAAGAAATGAGTCGAAAGTACACCAAAACACGCATTGTTTGTGTACCAGAATTTATTCACGAAACTTTGCTAGTTTGATAACTTCCTTGCTTCTTTGGTTAGCTACGTTACCATTTTTACCAACTGTGCAGTGGACATATTTCTGCAAAACGGAACCATGGACGAGTGGGAAAGATGGGGTATGCTCTAGAAAGCAGAAACAATGTTCAAGTGGCCGTGATGATTTGCAGAAATGAGAAAGCGGAATGTTATATTCTATTAAACGGAACTATGTGCCAATTGAATGCGGCACTCATAGTAGTAGTAGTAGTAGTAGTAGTAGTAAAAAAAAAAAAAAAAAAAAAAAAAAAAATCATGACCACCAACCTTCCAAAAAGCTGGTCCATTGTGCGGCTGCGGCACCTAGGCTCAAATCAAATATATCGCTCGGGTTGTCGACGTCATCACTTTGCGACGTCAGTGTAGTTTCTGATCCAGCAGGGTGATCCGGTGGGGTAAACTCCACACCCCGTGAGCCCTGGAGAACATGGAATGGCCCTGGACATGGGGCTCATTTCGTAGTGGAGTCACGCTCACCCGCCCGATTTCGAATGACTGAGCTCCCGTTCTAAGAAAAAACGCCGTATGATCATTTAAATGTTGCCTAATTTCCTCTTATAAAATATGTATTTTTTAGACAAATCATGAACAGCCACCCTGCAAATTTTCTGATATTTTATATTGAATCGTTAACAGAATTCTCTGGAAACTCGGAAGGAAAACATTCGCAAGTCTCCGTCGAAAATAGTAATTTGATTGCCGGAAATTTGGCAACAACCGGAGGCTCATAGGGTGTTCTTACTTAGGACGCTAGTAAGCGTCATTAGCGGTCGCTACCGGGGAACGGCGGCGGTGGAGGTGGCGTCCAAAGTAAACAAACCTCGGGGGAGGAACTTCGATTATGCCTCATGGTCGGTGCGGTTGGTCAGTTCGTTTCCAGATGTTTCAATTTCAATCAACGGAACGGCCGAGGGAATCAGGAACGCCGTCGCGCGAAGTTTTCGCGGAGTCAACTCGGGACGGACGGCGAATTTTGTCGGGACTTTTGCTCCAAAATGCAATTTCTGTCCATTAGCTGAAACCGCATCGCCGGCCAATCAGTGGCCCCACGACGCACAGTGGATAGAGCCAATGAGAGGTCAGACATGAATTTTTTGCCTAAAACTGATGATTTTGGTGTTTATTCCGTCGCATTTTGAATTTCAAAGGGTGCTCGTAGCAGAGAATTTCACGAGGAAGCCAATGAAACCACTTTGAGAACCTCAAAGTTTTGTGTAAACGGCTAGTTTTGATCAAATGAAGTAGCAGCACTGTTTCCGTTGCATAAATTGTGTCTTACGTGAGATGTTGAAGTGGTAAAATACATGTTTTGCGGATATTTGTATTCCAACCATCTTTGGAACTGAATCCGGCCGTATTTCGGGATTTCTTCAGGAACTGTTGGAAAAATCGGAATTTTCATCGGGACTTTTGGAAATCGGAATTGATTCCGGGACCCCGGAATCTTCGATAAAATGGACTACGTGCAATTTGGAACTATAAATTCTAGCCCGGTTTAAAAAAAAACGTATGTGCCATTTGTCTCCCTATGCACATAAGTGTTTTTCCGGAAGAGCCAGAATTCATAGTTCCAAATTGCAGTATGCGGTCCAAATAGAATGGCCGTATAAAATCTGGATTTCCGGATGAGCCCTAGAAAGCATGAATCCATATGTAGAACTGCGTTCACATGGAAATTTATATCGACGGGGAAACTACCAAACCACGTATCTCGGTTTGCGACGTCGCAGACTTCCTGTCATACTTTATTTTTTAAATGAAAAACTATTTAACATCCAGTCTTGAAAATTTCTGTGATTTTTCCTCTTTGCGCGGAGAAAATTCCGTGAAAATTCCAAGGAATGATATTTATTTAGTCTACTTCAAAAAAATGAAATGTGAGCGTAGATTTTTAGACACCGCAAACGAGATACGTGGTTTGGTAGTTTCACCGTCGATATGCCATTTGTCTCCCTATGCACATAAGTGTTTTTCCGGAAGAGCCAGAATTTATAGTTCCAAATTGCAAAATGCGGTCCAAATAGAATGGCCGTATGAAAGATCTAGATTTCCGGATGAACCCTAGAAAGCATGAATCCATATGTAGAACTGCGTTCACATGGATATTACTCCCCTAGAATCGACAGAAATACAAACCCTCTTACATGCGATGAACCCAATATTACCACCAAAATTCTAAAACTCTTCACCTCTCTTAATTTAAAAATCTAAATTTTCGTTTATACTCCCATTTTCAAAATTATCTGTAAAGACGTTAAAAGCCTGAGACGCTGAATGTCTTAAAATTATAATAACTAACTAACTATATGTATATGCCGTTACGTCCAAAGGGCGAGGATATTTGGTGCGACGAGGCAACAGTGGGGCTAGTTTCTTTATGGACGGGGACGAGACGCGTGGTCTCGGTTTAAATCTCGAGTTGCACTCGAAGATGAGGCTACGTTGGGCTACGTGCCCGGCAACAAAGTATTCATATCGCTGTCATCGAATACTACCTCACCTAATGCCGTCCTTCCACGCCCTTCTTTCCTCCACATCTGTCATCCAGAGAGGGTGTTGCCCTCGAGAAATTACTCAATTCACCCACCGTTGTAAGCTCGCCGCTGCATAGTCGGATTTTGTTCCGAGGCAACCCTCGCAACATGTTGTGAAAACAAGCAACAATCGCAACATGCTGTGAAAACAAGCAGCAATCGCATTTTGTTCGAAGTTGGTTTGTGTTGTGGGGGCGGGGCTTATTTCCGCGTGCAAAATTCGGGAACCCATACAGCAAAATTGTTGTACAACAACTGCAACGTGCTCAAAGCAAGTTGTTTTTATGTTGCTCAAAAAAGCAACGCGGGTTTCTGACCTAAAATTGGAAGTTCCTCTCTCAGTGGTTGTTCAGAATCGCGTAAAAGAGAAAAAAAAAAAGAAAGAAAAACGGAAACATTTTGTTGTTTCGAACAAAACACGACCTATATTTCGTCGTTTCCCACACGAAAGAGAGAACTACATTTGGACCGTGCTAAGCAGAAAGGAACCAAGCCAGATAAGTTATTGCCAAATTTTACTAGGCAATCTAATTTTGTACATGAAAACAGTTGTGTGAATTTTTCACTCGATGCCTGAATTTTGCAAATTCAGGCATCGGGCCGATGATTTCCACATTCAGCTCCCACATTCAGCGTGTGATTGGGGTGTAACGGGTGGGGATAGCACCGCACGGAGGAAAATGGTGACGCTTTCTTAAAAAAACGTTCTGTCCGGATCGCTCACTCTGTCACGCAGATTTAAATCGCCTTCCAGATTTTGTGTATGCAACCACACGGCGCCGGTGTTCGAATAGTTATCACTCAAATTCTGAAGGCGCCTGCAAACGCGCTGAACAGTTTGGCTTTGTCTGTGAGCTGTGAGCTTTCTCAAGTAGGACCAATTTTACACGTTCTACATAGAAGTAGAGATTTCCCAGTCTATGTTTACGTCGTTCCTTTTCCTGATAATTTTTAGGAATTTTCACTCATTGTATGTACAAGATTCTATGGCATTTAACGAGAGATCCATGTGCAATATTATGTCAGTAAAATTTGCCTGCGCTTCCCAGATTTCGAACTTCCTCTGTCTTGTCACTCTCTAAACTCTTACTACTGATTGATCATTTGATTTTTCTGTGTAAATACATGTCTGCGTCAATGTACCAGTGTACTTGGTGCCTAAATTTCTCCTATTATAGCCGTTCAAGAAAAAAATGGCTTCGGAAAACGGTGGCAATTTTTTTTTTTTTTTTTTTTTTGTTAACAAAAGGTATATTTTTATTGTAAGGGTACAAGTTAAAACTGAAACTAACAGAGATACGGGTGGAAAAAATTTGGGAGGCTTAGTTCTACAAAATGAATTACTATTAGACACTAAGGAGGAAAAACACTTCAGTGTTCTTACCAGACTTCTTGTGCAACAGTTAAATGTAGTTACTTGCCTAATTAATTTCATACCTAAATTTTTATACTATTGAACACCTCCTAAAACTAGTTGGGTGTTGACACAAGGGAACTGCCCTGAGAAAAAAACCTCGGCGTATGTTTTAATAACTGTAGAATGCAATATATTTTTTTCTTCATGTCCAACATTTCTGTAATATATTTGTGTATATTCTTTTTCAATTATCTTTATTCTTTGACGTAATATTTACTGAATAATGTTTGTTTACGATTTGTTTCAGGTATGTGTCAAGCTCACTCCCATTGATCTCTTACTTATAGCCGAATAAGGTATATTCCTGTGTGTCAACAGAACAGACAAATATGGAGATTCCCTCAGGTGCGACTAGTTACTCACGAAAGCATTCTTTGCAAAATATATTTTGGATTTATTTTGGAATGGAGGGGGAGGGCAAAAAATTTCGACTCTTCAATATCTGAACATTAACAATCTAACCATGCGCCGATTGAGATTTTACTAATGTATGTTAGTTCGACAATTTTAGGCTCCAGAATAGGCTGACTAAAATTTTTGAAAGTCTTCTCTCAAAATTACATTTTTCACAGACTCTTAGCCCCTTTTTTAAAAACTGTTATAGTTACGAAGTCTTCCTATTATGAATCCGCGTTCTTTTTTACGGGTGAAGTCACGTTTTTTTTTTTTTTTTTTTTTTTTTTTTTTTTAAAAAAAATAAGTCACTGAACAGGTCAATTACATATATTATTTGTAATTCACGGAAAACGATTGTTGGCAACTCAGAGACAATTGAAACGCGTTAAACAGAAAGGAGCCAAGCCACATCAGCTATTGACAAATTTAATCGGGCAATTTAATTTTTGACATGAAAACGGTTGTGTGGATTTTTGTAGAAATTTCAGTAAATTTTCTCCAAAACACATGAAAATTTCTTAAAATTTTCAAAGGAATCTGCACAGAGGTTCTAAAAAATGAAATTTCCATGTTAAATTTGGCAATAGCTGATGTGGCTTGGTTCCTTTTGTGTTTAACAGGATCCAATGGCAGTACTGAAACCTCATTTGCCGAACCCGCGCAGAATTATCGAATATCATATATTTGGCAGCACTTCAGCCAACCACTTGAGTTCATCTGTGACTGCACTCATCCTCGTAGGAATTTTTTTCTCCATGTCCCGTCAGCAGGTTAATAAACTTTCCATATCAGATAAAACCCGCTCGTTGGCCTCTTGAATACGGTTCATTTTACTTTTCTTTGTCGTTTCTTTCGAGAGTGGTGTAAAACCGGGACAAGAGATTTTCTAGTCGTGTGAAGATGCAAAGACCGGTGAAATAAAAGCCTCGTAACCTGAAAGCTCGGGGAAATTGGAATCTTTTGAACTGCATTTCACGTTGGCTACTTTCAGTGGCGATTTTTTCAAGTCGGCGTTACCGTTTCCTCTCCATTTAACTCCATTATAAACGATAGATTATTTTACGAGCACTTTAGTAGACTAAGCCCACTGTTGCCAACTTTTACGCGAATAGGACAGGATTATCGTTACAGCCAGCGGCTGGTTAAAAATGCGCCAGCTACTGTGTGGTAGTGACGATAACTGTTGTTACAACAAACCATGTAACTACCGGGTTAGTTTTGTCCTCTACCGCGATAGTTATCGTAACTTCCGCACGGTAGCTGGCGCATTTTTAACCAGCCGCTGGCTGTGATGACTATCCTATTTTTTCTGTGCAGGGATTGCCATTAACTAATTTTATTCCAGATTTTTTTTTTTTATTATTTTTTTTATGAGATGAAAGGGTCAAAGGCAAACAAAACCAAACCTTAAAAACTAGAAATAGGTAAATCAGACGTTCAACCTTATTCTCTTACGCTTTTGCCGGTCATTTTTGAAGAGGTGTAACTTTGAAAAGACCGGAAAAATCGAAATAAGTATAACGTAATCAAACCTCAATATGAATAAAGTGTACATCCAACTTCCAACCTATTTTTTCACAAGCTATGAGGGTTGCAATATGTCAAAGTCACGATTAGTGACCCTAAAAATTAGTGCACACTCCAACACTACAAATTCCAATCTTCAAAAAAACAATTGAAAACCGCGAGACAACAACTTTTATTGCATCGCCATCTCTCTTCTGCTTCATGCGCCGCCGAAATATTCTATCTCACATGCAATCTTCGTTTGCGCCATTATTTTCATCTTTTATTTTAGTTTACACTTAAACCCGCGGTAAAAAAAGCTTTGAAAAAGGAGATTTACAGGTGCCATTAAAATGAATCCACCCATTGTGCTCGCGGATGAGCTATGCCACTGTGAGATTTGGTTTTTCTCTAATTTCTCTATTGGGGAGAAAAAGAGCGTATCTCCATTTGAACACGGGCAACGGACGAAATAGAGGTGTATCAACGGCGAACTTCATCCCAAACTGTACTTGCGTTCTTTTTTCGATGGAGAGGAGAATTATGCACCGGCCAGTAACTGACCTGAACCGTGAATCGCTGATATCGTCCCTCCTCTGACGTAAAAGGCTTAACACTATTTCCAAGTGAGCTCCAGAGAGCATAGAGTTATATAGACGTCAGGGCTCTCGTGGATATTGAGATGGGACTTGAGAGGAGCGACGATATGGGTCGGGAAGCGCTCTCTTTTACTTTATCGTGCGCGCATGACAGACGTTTTATTTATTTGCTCATTTCCTGTGTTGCCCCTCGAGGAATGTGCCCCCCTTTCGTTAAATCAAGGTTTACCTTATGCATTCTAAATTAAAAATTTGAGGCTCCAGTTATACTACCAACAAAATGTTGCACCAAAAATACCTAGCATATCCTTGAGTTTCCTTTCATCGACTGATATATTAATTTGAATTCCACATGTAAAAGATGCTTCTCCGCTAAAAAACGTCCATGCAGTGCGCATTTGAACGCATTTTAATCAAAAGGAACTGTATCCATTCTAACATGAGCCCTGAAATCTATTAATAGTACATGCATAACAGGGTTCAAGTTATAATGGATTTAGTGCCTTGTGGATTTACATGTGTCCATCTGCTTCAGAATATTTCGAGAGAGAGAGCTTCTCAGCCACCTTTTCTGCGGTAATCTCTCATGTAGCTGTAAAATAGAATATCGATGGCTAGATGCGAATATTAACCCTCAATGAAATTTTCATTTTTCAAAAACGGTTTTGAATATTTTCCATCGAAATTGTCAAATATTTAAGCTTAACTTGAGAATAAAATTCTCCGAGAAATTGGAAAAAAAATATCCCCAAATTCGCTATAAATCCGTACTTTAACAATTTCCGAAATGTCGTGCGCGCCACAAAAAAGCGCGAAAACGCCGAGCCACAGGTTAAATAAAAGATTTTAATATTGAAAACGGAAGCAATCGAGTCAAATAAAAGAATTTTCTCGCTGAATTACATCATTAAGCGTAGTTTAATTATAGAAAGTACAGGAGGTTTGGCGTTTTTAATTGATTAAGACTGCTTAAAATGCAGGGGGAAAAACGCTCTCATCGTATGGATGTTCTTAAAAACTGACAGAGATCCATTCTTTCATTGAATCCCAGCAAGAGTTCAAAACGCGGAATCCTCTGTTGGCGAATGTTTAATGGATGTATTTCTGTCAAACGGAACTATGTGCATTAGGACGTGAGCCCTGTCATGCATATATTCTTATGGGTCTCAGGGCTTATGTCTTAATCCACATAGTTCCGTTTGGCAGAAATACGTTCAAATAAAAGAGCCTCCCAAAATTTCGCCCCTTCTTCGTTATTCGATTCGACCATCGAACCAAGGTTTTAGTGGAAGCTTATAATAACAGAAATCTCAGCAAAAAATTTCAAGATGAGTGTAGGAACCCTTTTTGAGTTACGGGGGGGGGGGGGGGGCAAAGGGGTCAAACTCCGGCCTGATTCTTCGCTATTTTCTTGTTGAATTGATGTATCTACGGGGTTGTTATCGTTGTTTACACATGTTATACACACCGGATCCTATGTATTTTTACACGCAAAATCGAGTTTTAATGTGACGAGTCAATAAATCGATCCGTTATATCGATTTTTTAAGATTCTTTACGGAAAATCGACGATTTGTTTAGATTGATATTGTTCATTTTTTATTCTTGGATGACTAAATGCACCTAATATGACTGTAGGACACCGACACCTACGTATTTTTTCTTGTAGGATCGAGTTTTAACCTTGAAGAGTCTATATATCAATCGCTAATATCGAATTTATGCGATTTTTTAGGAAAATTAATGATATATTCGTATTGAAATTGGTTATTTTCCATCCGAAAACAACCATGTAAACATAAACATGTAAACTTAAAGATGGAAATAAATATCTCTGAAATCTTTATCAGTGTAAAAGCCGCAAGGAGTCAGCAATCGCCGGCAATTTGCAAACTCCGTACTTGTCAATTCGTCAAATTGTAATTACGATAACATCGATATACTAAAGATTTCTTTACGCCTTCAAATCAAGCGATCCTCTCCGCTTTGCCAAGGAGTTAGTAGTTGCCTAACCGAACCTAACACAGATTATTGATGACATTTCACGAACTCGTAAGTGTGCTAGCTGGCATCATGTATACAAGAATAAGGGGCTAACGTATGTTTGAATTCAAAGCATAATAATTCCTACTTCCAATCTCGTTTTTTCATTTTAAAACGATTTAATTTGTTGATTAAACACGAATACATTGCAATTTGCCGGCGATTGCTAATTGCCTGCAACATATATACCTGAGAATGTTTGTGAAGAAATTAATGAGAAAAAAAATCACGGACTGAACAATCATAATTACTGCCTGTGCAAATGTTAATTAAACGATACTAAAGCACTTTATCGATAGTGGAAGTGCAGAAGTGCGAATCTCGGAAAACACGATTTTCCAGGAGAGTAAAAAAACTGTCTCCATTCCTATTTATTGTCGGTAGAAGGGTGATATAATTCTTGAGGATAGCAAGAATTAGATGTTTTTTCAAACGCCATCAGCAGTTTCAATAATTTCTCGAACTGTTAGGAAATATGGCAGAAATGCCGGGTTTCGCGTTTTTGGCATTAGGAATTAACACTTCATCAGGAGATACGCATTTTTGCAATTAGTGAAACTTGTTGGTGGATTTGGATCATTTAAAGACTGAAAAAAGGGTTTCACACTTAAAATTCCTTATCAGATAAGATTTAGTTGGTCTTCGATGCTCCATCCATCCATGATTTACGCTTTCCCAAAGGACCAGTGGAAAAAGTACATTTTCTTCAATTTTAATTATTCACAGTTAATCAAAGAAAGCTCATATTATCCATACGAAACTTTTTAAATTCACAACCGCTTTTGAGTAAGTTGCGATCTTGTAAACGCCGATTCTTTCAGTTCCGCTTCAGAATACGATGACCGAACCAGGGGACTTAAATGACACAATCTGATCCAGTCGCCTGCGCTCTCATCTTTGAAATAAGACGTTGAGACCAAAAATCATATTATTATTTTTTCAAAAATTATAACTCACCATTTTCGAAACTGCGGCTCGATTTCAAACACAAATTACTGAACTTTTTGGTAAACATCATTGTACAAGGCCACTCACAATGGATACAGAAGAGCGCCTTCAAATCAATCCATAAACTTAATGCAAAATTCTGATACCGCTATTCGTGCGTCACGGCAGTCATTTTGCATACCCGGCCATTTGAAGGCGAATCATTGACTTCAGGCAACGGGGTACGAATTACAGCAATGTCATCCGATATACATACGGAAAATAAACTCCGGAGGTGACCCCCCTGGCCCCTAAGAAGCCAAAGCCGGGCGCCAGCCCCCTAGCAACTAAGAAGCCTTACCTGGGGGCCAGCCCCCTGGCCCCTAAGAGGCCAAAGCCGGGGGCCAGCCCCCTGGCAACTAAGGAGCCTAACCCAGGGGCCAGCCCCCTGGACCCTAAGAAGCCAAAGCCGGGGGCCAGCCCCCTGGCAACTAGGGAGCCTAACCCGGGGGCCAGCCCCCTAGCAATTAGGGAGCCTAACCCGGGGGCCAGCCCCCTGGCAACTAAGGAGCTTAAAACCTGCGATTTCCATGGATATAACCATAAATTTACTTGTTCTCATTGAAAAAAAGAAACTCAAAGTAACCCAAAGCAACCATTAAAAAGACAATTTTTAACCAAGTGGGGTTCTTAAGACCCGAGTCTCCTAGCATACTGCTATGAAAGAACGCCGTATGAGCCTTTGAAAGTTACCAAATTTCCTCTCAGAAATATTTATTTCGAAGGGAGTCATGAATATTTTTCCTCGATCTTTTCAGTTTTATGGATCAAATCACGAACAACATTCTCTGAAACATTTGAAGAAAAATGTTCACACATTTTCACGAAAATTCTCGATTTGTCACAGGGAATTTGGCAAGGGCTCAGGGCTCAAACGGCATCCTTCCTTAGCATGGCAGCATAGCTCCAAGGCGGAAGATTCCAGGAGCCGTTAAGAGGACGGCACGAGTCTGGCGCTTGATAGGTGAACGAGTGAAAATGAATATTTCCGTCCTCATCACACACAACTTTGCCGGCATATTGGCGTGAGCCTTCCCCGACGAAGCATTACAAAATTGACTGGAATGAGATTACAGAAGGAGCCGAGTTTTTCATTCCGGAGGTAGCGGAGGCATCTTCGCCAGTTTATAAGCCGGGACCTGCGCGATGCTTTTCCCCGGCGGAGTTGCGAGCCGAGAACCTGGCGCATCGACAACGCTGATCGAGTCGCCATGGAAACTGGTGACTCGGGAGCATAGTATAAATACCTCGTTCGCAGCTCATCGCAAAGAGCACAAGTCCAATTCCGCTGCGCTAAGGAAAAACGCTGTACCAACTTTCGAATGTTGCCAAATTTCCTCTCAGAAAAGATTGAATTTCGGAGGGACTTGTGAACATTCGTCTTTGCAATTTTTAGATTTTGAAGATCAAATTACGAACATAATCCTCTGGAAAATTGGAGAAAAAATATTCACGAATTTCACCGAAAATTCATGATTTGTGGAAGGAGATTTGGCAGCACCTGAGGAGCTCATATGGCGTTTTTCCTTAGCGCGGGAGAGTTGAAGCCCGGTGAAGATACGCGGTTTGCGAGGGTGGAATCGAGGATGCCACTCCAACGTGAAGCGGGATGCCGAACCTGCATTTCGGGAGTCATTCTAAATGCAAATGTCGCTGCTCTGTGCTCCCTGAAATGTATCATCCGAACGACGCCTGCCTTCGACGCCCGAGTATCACAATCTCGGTCGGATCGAAGGACTGTTAAAGCTCTCCCCGCATAATTACCGCCGTCTCCTCCTCCTCTGCGACTTAAACGAGACTTAACTCGGGAAGTGTAGTTCCTGGGGCTTAAATTGAGCTCTTTCCATTTAGATGAGGGTTTCCTGCCCGATCCACACTCCAGAGGAAACACCCAACTTTAACCAAGTGTTTAGTTTTTTAATGATTCCTTCCTTCCCACAAATCGTCCTTCTCCTCGCAAAAGAACGTAACGCCATTTCAAAGTTGACAAATTTCCCCTTGCAATAAAGCGGGAGAATTTTGGGTATTTTTAACTAAAAATCTCACTGATTTTTCCTCAGATTTCAAGCAACCGTTGGAAGAATGTTAGATAAACATTGCACAGATATATTTTTGAAAAAAAATCAACGGTTTGAGTCAGTTTGGCAACCTTGGAATGGAGTTACGTAAATTCATTCGGGAAACGAAGAAATGTTACATCTCGGCAAATGTGAAAATTCCCTTTTAATGAAAAATTTATATAAATTACACCTCCCTCTCAACTACAGTAGCCGCTCGATAGTTCGAAGCTCGATAACTCGACGGCGACGCCGACCTTCTTGGGATAATCGCGCTAATTCGTAAAATTCAATGTATTTTTACCCCCTTGCTAATTCGAATTTTTCAGTAAGAAAACGGCTTGTGAAAAGCTCTATAATTCGAAATATCTGTTCCGGGGCTTCCAGAACTTTATGTCCACCTACCTTTCGTCCATTAAATAAATGTCCATCGCTATTAATGTCCACTAAACGTTAAGTCCGCAGTCTTTATTAAGTCCACATGATTTAATGTCCAACCATGAATATGTCAAAACTTGTCCAAATTGTGGACATGTTATGTCCACATTTTTTTCTTCTCTTTTAAATGACAGGAACAACCTCAAAAATAAATGCATACTACTACTACCTTCATTCTTAACAACATTTCATTCATGAATTAAGTCATGAAAGAGAATAGACTCTATAAGCAGATAAAAACATATGTTCATGGTACACTGTACGGATATGACAAGATGAAAACCAAAGCAGGAGCCTAGGAAACGCTCCAATGCCATTTTTCTCCAAAACATTTTTCAGTAACAGATGCAGTCAAAATTGAAAGTCCTCTTTAACTAGTTATTTCGTGCGCCTTCAATCTTGTAGGATACTGTGCAACGCCTCTGACGCGAAATAGTTGCTTAAACCGTTGCTGCGCGACAGGCACCCAGCGTGACACGCGCATAGGCGCCTACAAACCTAACGGGATACTTCACGCGTTGCGCAATGCGGGATGTATCCCGTTAGGTTTGTAGGCGCCAGTGCGCGTTCTGCGCTGCTAACACGCCGCTCCGCTCTGTGTTAGGCTCTAATATTTAAACTCGCGGAGTCAGCATTTTCCAACTCATGATTTTGAAATGTTTGCACTTTCTGCATTGATTATTCCCTTTTAAACTGATCAAAAAGAAATATGTAGGTACTACTGGAAAATATAATGTGTTTTTTGTAAATATAATAGTGGTTCCGTGTCAAATTTAATGATTTCCAAAGCATTCAAATTTATTATTTTAAGTTTTGGGCTTTTACTGTGCTGCAGCGTGGTGTAAGCGCAACTAAACGCTTAAAATTTGAAGTATTTGACTAAAGGGGGTCGATGTACAAATAAGTTGAAAACAAAAAAATGAGTGCTTCTTAGTTTTTTCCCTCTTTTATTAATTTTTGTATACTTTCTTTCATCACAACTACGGCTCATTGAGATTCATATCGATGCCATTGCTTGGAAAAGGTTTTACAAATAATTACCACGTTTTAAAAATGTAAATGTTTTTAAAATGAAGTAATCAATTTCATTAAAAAAAAAAGAATGTACATTTAAGGCATATTTTATATCGGAAATTTCAAGGATAGAAATGAAACCAAGTATTTACCAAAGACAATTTGAAAAGATGAATCAAAAGAAGAAATTAACATTTCATTTAAAATATGAGTCACGATAACAACACATCATTCTCTCCTAATTTTCTCATTTCGATATTGTCAATATAATTTTACACACGGACTAAAATATGACGCTTGAATTTGATTTTAGTGGACTTTACATTTGTGGACTTAACTTAGTGGACGTTAAAGTAATGGACTTAACAAAAGTGTGGGCTTCAGAACAGTGGACGTAAAAATTGTGGATGAAAAATCTGTGAACGTAAAAAAAGTGGACATAAAGTCCGTGTACCGTTCCGGGCGCTTTATAATTCGAAGTCTCGAGGTCATTGTTTTGATGTGCACACATATATATGTCAATGCCTGACGGATGGAGAACTGAGGAATTTATGATTAAATCCTCTGATAATCCTCGTAGACCACGGAAGATGAGGTGTCGGTAATCAGTTCACAGTTGTTGTGATTACAGTGGTGGCTAAGTGATTTGTTATGGGGAAATACGGGAAATTAAACTTTCAGCAAAAACAAAAAATTCTCGAAGCGCGTCGATGAAGGTGGAAAAAAAAGACATTGCAAAAAGATTTAATATTCCTCCGTCCACTTTATCGACAATTTTAAAGAACCAAGATAAAATAAAAATTAAATGCGGTAGTGGGGTTTCTAAGCAGTACTGGTTGCGAAAATGTGAGTTTCCGCAGCTCGAAGACGGCTTGTTCTTATGGTTTAAGCAATGTCGAGCAAAAAAAACATTCCAGTGGGGGGGGGGGGGGGGTCCTCTTTTCAAGGAAAAAACTCTGGCATATGCAGCAGATTTAAGTATAGCCAACTTCCGAGCCAGTGACGGGTGGCTATCAAATTTTAAAAGTTGCTACTCAATCGATTTCCGCAAAATAAACTGTGAAAGTGCGTCTGTAAGTGAAGTTGTTCCCGCCTCTTATCTTTAAATAATCGTGGTTATTTTCTATTTTCAATTTCGAATTATAGAGCGTTCGGCTCCCCACTTCGAAATATAGGGCTAAGAAACTCTCTTTATTTCAAATTTTTTCGTAACCGCTCTCCATAATTCGAAATCTCGTTAATTTCGAATTACCAAGCGTCTACTGCATTTCCAGAATTTATAAATCTTTCGTTTCCTCTGTTTTTTGATAATTATGCTAACTCCTTTTTATCTCCCACGTTGCCACAAATGTCGCTTCGCGAAAGCCTCTCTTCAATTTTGAAAATTCTCTTATAATGAGGAAAATTGTGCAAGTCACACCTTTTTTTCAATTATTCCCAGAATTTATAAATCCTCCAGCTCCTGTAATTTCTAAAAAATATACTCATCTCTCTTATTTTCATCTCCTGCTTTAAATAAAAAAACTTCCTGGTTACTGATACTTTGAAGATGCTTCAGATTCGATCTTCAGCACTTCCTCTGATTAAATGAATTAATAAAGTACAGATGAAGCGTAAAACGGATCTCGAGTTTACTGGTCCTACAGTTTTAGACTCGCTTCAGCATATTCGTCAAAGAGTTTCCCCTAAACAAAGTACTAAAGCATATTTTGTACAAGAAAAGTGTTTTAAAGTAAGAATATTTCTTGCAAAGTAACAAAACAACGGCGACTAGAAGTTTCTAAACGGCGGGTCTTGTCGCCAACTTAGGAATCGGAGAAAAAACACAAACCAGGGAGGACAAACATGGTGTATTGGACAAGCTTCCAGCTGGAACCTTGCCATCTCAGTGATTTCATGCCCTCGTCTAAAATATAGTGCTGAGCATGATATGCAAAGTGTTTTCTGTTAGTAATGATTTTTAACGAAACATCGTCCTGCAAGTGATCGAACAGTGCAAATGTTTGTAATATCATTGTGTCTGGCGTCACGTATCTGTATAAGCCCAAATTGGATAGAGTAATGCAAAGAAACAAAATTACACCAATATGGAGCTGAGAAAAAGAGAAAGCTCTATGTGCGCCGTAAGACTCTATGGTAAAAATAAAGCCTAAATTCTACGATATGTACGATTGTACGTATTCTGTTGGATACTTAACGCGGAACACGATGGATACTGATTACTTTGAAAAAAAGTTCTTTGTTTACCGAGTAAGAAATTTTTGCATTTAACGGTCAATATGCAGTTCCTAATGGAATGTGATGAGAAACCGGACGTGAAATCATTTCAAAGTCCGTCATTTTTTCCTTAATTAAGGTGTTTCGTTTAAAATGATTAAAGATGTGAAGAATACTCTTCGCGAATACTTTAAAAACATGTCATAGCCAGTTTTTGGAACTTTTTACTTTACATTGAAGAGGAAAAGGGGTTTTGGATTCTCCTGACATTCCCTGCTTTTTCCCGGTCGTTGGAAATCCCTTCCAATTCCCGGTTTTCCAGACTTTCGGCCACCCTGTAACCGCACGTTTAGGTTATTCTGTGTTCTTCTTCCCGTATCTTACTACATGTGCGCATGATATAAAATCATAAAGAAACCATAAAGCACGGTGCTCGTGATACTTCGGCCGGAAGGTGACGATGCCTTGTGGCCCTATAACTCTCGCGCTGTCTAGCGGTCCATTTCACCGCCCCTATTTTTGGGAGGAGTAAGTTCCGTGTACCGCAAAAACACCCTTCCCCCGGCTCACCGTTCACCGACTTTCCGAGGCTATATTTCATATTCCGCTCTCTGCGGCCCGTTAGAAAATCAAGCTTCATTTCCTCAACCGACGCGCGACGGTGCGTTCCGAGTGACGCCCCCCTTGAATAATCGCGCGCGCGTCCCTCGGGGGCCCAGCTCAACCTGAACCCCTCACCCTCAAAGGCAACGCGCCTTTCCCCATTCGAGCCCCGGGGCCCGGCTGATGGCACGCAACTCGGGGCTCATTCGAAGAAGTGCTTGATCCGTTTTCGCCAAGACGGATTGGAAGTGACACGGAGAGGAAAAAGGCGTAAGTCCGTTGGTACGCGAAACCCGGCGAGCGTGGAGTTGGATGGGCGGCAAGGTTCATCGCGAAGTGAAGTCCCGTTATTTCGTCGGGAGCCCGAGGAATTTATGAGTTGCGGCACGGGTTTCGGCTTTCGGGATCCGCGGATAAAATGGCTCTGTGCTGTCATTTTAAGGGAGAACGCCGTAAGAGTACTAAAATGTTGTCAAAGTGCCTTGGATAAAGTGTGTATTCTTGAGGATAGTTGTCAATG
Source organism: Bemisia tabaci (assembly GCF_918797505.1). Taxonomy (NCBI): domain Eukaryota; kingdom Metazoa; phylum Arthropoda; class Insecta; order Hemiptera; family Aleyrodidae; genus Bemisia; species Bemisia tabaci. The sequence continues at coordinate 3,769,162 of NC_092795.1, read as the reverse complement.
TTTGTAGGTATACTGAAGGAAATTATGAATAAAATATATGATTAATTCAAAGGAGGATATAGATCGTCACCCGTCGATACCCTACAAGCAAGTTTCCGTGATACCACTATTCGAACTCCAATGTATTGCGGAGTATCATAGCTATTTGAAGGCGTTTTGAAAAAGGCGTTCCTTGCGTAATTCGTATGGTTTTGCCTATCAACCTCAATAATCAACCCCTGAGATTTTCCCAGGGAGAAGGGTACACGCTTAATCGTCACCTTCCGGTCAAAGTATCACAAGCGCCACACTGAGAAAAATAATATGCTATTTTAGCATCTAGGATGTCGAAAATGTGTCTGGTAATCCTAAGATGCTGCATTTACTACCCCCACCGTTGACTTTACATCCTGTGAATGTAAATACAACTGCGTGGGCAGTAGAGGCAGCGTCTTAGGATCACCAGACACATTTTTGACATCCTAGGTGCTAAAACAGCATACCATTTTTTTCAGTGTGGCGCTTGTGATCCTTTGACCGGAAGGTGACGAGATGATGGAACATGAGAAATGCGTATCTTGGCTTGCGGCCTTGCAAACTTTCTTTCATACTTTATTTTTTCCTAAGAGAAAACCTACTGAACGTCTTTTCATGAACACTTCAGGAATTTTTTTTTTGTTTTTGTTTTTGTTTTGCGTGAAGAATATTCCTTGAAAATTAAAAATCATGATGTTGATTCGTTCTCCTTTTAAAAAATAAAATGTGAGATACGCCTTTTCTCCGTCGACATGTGAGTGTCTCCGGAAAAAAGGATTCTCGTCGAAACAAACTCAAAATGGCAATGTTAGTATGTGCTTTATTGTCAGAACATGAAGCAGTATACTAGAAACATGCTTGGACACAAAACTCCCAAAAAATCAACCTAAACTGAAATGATTAGGATTTGAAGTCTCTAGCTCATGAAAAAAAAAAAAAAAAAAAAAAAAAAAACTGTTCCGGATAATGATAATATAAATTCCTAGACTGCAATTTTTCGCCCTTTTTCAGTAAAAACTTGAACTGTGTCGCGTGTAACTGATTTTTCATTACCTTTTCCAAGGTTTCCTTTGAAATTTTAAAATCCAGTCTTTCGACGCAACTCGGCAAAAATTGCTCGACTTGCGTTCGTAGAATAAGATCTGCTCTTCCGCGGCCACTCAAACGAACGTATCTCTTTTCAAGTTCAAATACGTTCAAATATGAGTAAATTATTGAGAAAATTGTCTATTTATGCACTGAAAAAAGGTTTGGTAAAATTTACCATTCCCTCACGCTGTATTTCCCACAGCGAGGATTCAAAATCGATTCCGCCAGAGAAATGGTTACCTGTATCAGTAACGTTTACCTTTCTTCTGGCAGCTTTGACTCTGAATTGACGCTGTGTGAAATACAGCGTGAGGGAATGGTGAATTCTACCAATCTTTTTTTTCAGTGTGTGCTACAATTTGGCAACGCTCGGACGTTGATACACTGTTTTGCCCTAGGACGGTCCCGCGCACGGGGTCGGGTGGCGTGGAGGGTTAACATGTCTGTAAACAAAACAGCCCTCTGGAGCCCTAAGGGGGCAGGACTGACCTAATTGCTCAATTGAAGATACTGATGAAGTTCTTCCCCGGAGCGCTATACTTCTTCGGCTGGGCGCTTACTGCTCTACTCATGCCAACGGGCCAACCCGCCCAAGGAATCTGGGTCAGCGGTGTCATCCCCGATGACGCTCCCAGCCCATGCATTCCGCCCTTGCCACTTCATTCTCATCATTTCCTACTTTTGCTACGGGATTGAGTTAGTTAGTTATTTTTTATTTAGACATTCAGCACCCTAGGCTATTAACGTCTTTACAAAGAATTTGGAAGATGAGTGTATATATGTCGCAGGCAATTGGCAATCGCCGGCAATTTACAAGCCAGTGGTAAATAAATATAGAAAATCAAGAAATTCAAAAATAAAAGAACAAGATTAGAGTGCTGAGGATGTTGCCTATAATGTGAATAGACACTTTTCTATCCTTAAAAACATGGTAGAAATATGCAGACTTAGAGGAGCATGCAATGAACTCCGTGACATTAGTTGGGTTGAGATCGAACAGGCAACTAATTTAACATAGTGACAAAGTGTAGAGTATTACAAAAAATGAAGGCGCTTCAAGCCGAGCTCATACTTTTGTAGACCATAACCCTTAAAAAGTGCATTATGCCGATGCGCATTATTGCGATTTTTATTGAAAGAACGTGTGAACAGCTTGCAAATTGCCGGTGATTGCTAATTATCTGCGACATTATACAAAAATTTAGATTTTTAAATTAAGGGAGACAAAGAGTTTCAGAAGTTTGGTTGTGACATTGAGTTCATCGCATGTTAGTGGGTTTTTATTACTCTTGACTGTTGGTGAGTAAATCTGTGATCGCAGATCCCTGAGGGCAGAGCAGTCCACAATCACGTGTTTGGCGGTGAGAGTTGATAAGTTGCAGAAGTTTTAGATGGGTTTATCTTCTTTGCAGATGATCTGATTGTGAGGGTAGTATTCATAACCGTTCTATAAACAGTCTTTCTTTTGTAAGGCCCCATTTGGTTTACATTGTGACATAGGAAGCCCCCAAAATAGCATCACTTGCCGGAAAAAAAATTATGCTGACTTCACATTCTGGATGTAAAAAGTGTACGAGAACTCACAAAACGTTTAATTAACCGCCAAAACAGTTAGTTTTACATCTGACATTGTTAAAGTGACTGCTGTGGCGGTTAATTCAGCGTTTTGTGAGTTCTCGTACCCCTTTTTACATCCAGAATGTTAAATCAGGATCACTTTTTTTTGTGAAAAAAGGGCAGCGCTTTTGCCAACCTCGAGGAAAATTCAGCGATACTTTGGATATGGCTCCTTGAAAGGGATTACAATGATTTTCCATGGCAAAAAGTAAATAACGTGGGAGAAAAAATTCTAAGATTTTGACAAACTTTTAGGTAGAAAATTATAAAACTTGTAGTATATTTGCTTTCGCATTTTGGACTTTTTGTAGTGGTAAATCGTTGTATTTCCTTTCAAGGATCCATTTCCAAAATCATATTTCTTAATTTACCTCTGGGCTGGCAAAAGCGCAGTCTTTTATTATCATTCCTGTGTTTTTAATATGAATTTCACTGTCTGCACTTTCAGGAGCTCTTACTATGTCATTAATAGATCGTAATTTCAACAGGTCTTTTTTTATCCACGGGAGGGGGGGGGGGGTGAAGAGAGCCTGTTCTGTTTCTGCATTTATTTTGATTTTTCGGACGAACGGAATTCTATGCATTCAGGTTTTGGTGTTGTCTCTGGAGATGTTTTTTCCCGGAATTTGGCAACGGTGTGATGCACGTTCAGTGAAATTCACAGGGGGCCGTTCTCTCTCAACGTAATTATAACAGTTCAATTTTCTTTGTTTCCTCATCTCGCGGATTTTGATTAGGTACGTGTAGTTGACAAGGAGTCTGCATTATTTACATTTCCTACCGCTAATTATTGCTCTCTCGACAGTTTCGCAGCTCGCAAACAGGACGCGACATTTGCCGCCGGCGAGGCGAGGGACGGCCTCATAGTCGCCGTCCCCTCTTCTCTCCTTTCCCTCCTCACTCCCAGGTGGAGAACTTATGCGATTTTGATTTTCTTCTGTGCTCTTAAAGGACGAACCGAGTCGATACAAAATGTCAGACGCTTTTTCAGTCCGTGTTAATAACTAAAAGGGTTTAAAAGTATTTGGACGATCATTTCATAAGCGGATCTAGATACCGTCACCTTCCGGCCGAAGTGACACATGCGCCATGCGACGTTTTATGTTTTTACAGAGAAATCTTTCAACAAAGCTGTTCAAAAATTTCACCGAATTTTCTTTGTGCTGCCGTTAAAATTCAGTGAAATTTTTAAACAGATTCAACCAATAATTTCTCTGTAAAAAAAAAATGTGGCGGCGGAAATTTTAAAACGTCACATGACGCTTGTGATACTTTGGCCGGAAGGTAACGATTAGGCGTGTGCCCTTTTCCCTGGGAAAAATAATCTCAGGGATTCATTATTGAAGTTGGTAGGCAAAGCCATACGCATTACGCAAGGAACGCCTTTTTCAAAACGCCTTCAAATTACTATGATACTCCGCACTGGAGTTCGAATAGTGGTATCATGAAAACTTGCTTGCGTGGTATCGAGTTTACTATTTGAATGATGTTAACTAGCAAGGAACTAACAAAGTTCTTTGGGAAACGCAACCCTTTTGCCCTTGTCTGCAAGCTGATCAGTGAACGCTCCCTAACTGCTCACCTAAGCTCCTCCCCCTTGGATCCGCCCGTGGTTCATCTTCATATCGTTGCCTTTCAGACAAAAGGACGTAGCTAAATTTAATTGCTGTAAAATCTTCACCAACAATTTATATTTGCATTAGAAAACTATTGAGTGTTTCTAACTAAAAATTTGACCGACTTTTCTTCCAATCACTCTCGTGAACTAGCAAAATTTTGGACAAGAATCGCTCAGCCGCATTTCAGTGAAACATGCATTCCATTGAGCCATTTTTTCAACACTGGAAGGAAGCTGCGCGTGCTTTCGTCTGGAAAACGACATGAGCTGAATAAATAGATAAGGAAGCAAGTCATATTTAAGGGCAAAATGTCGAAAGATTAATTTGTGACATAACTTGAGGCAGTTCAGTGTTTTACAAAATGTAACAGAATTCGAGTTTTTGACAGGTCGAATCCAAAACCTCCTAAATTTTCATCTTGGCTACAAACTTTATATTTATTATGCGAACAATTTGTCTTGTAACAGACGTATCGTTGGTGAAATTACTAAACCGCGTTTCTCGTTTGCAGTATTTGAGGATCTCCGCTCCCCTTTTATTTTTTTGAAAGAACACAAATCAATATTATTCCTTGAAGTTATCTCGGAGTTTTTTTTGTACAGAGAAGGAAAACCGCGGAAGTTTTCAAGTGTTGATTTTGAGCAGTTTTCCCTGTAAAAAATGAAGTATGACGGTTGGTCTGCAACTTCCTTAACCGAGATTGGTATATTTCATCGTAGATATTTAGTATCCGCAGTTGCATCGCTTAAGGAAAACAAGCATTTAAGATCAACCATTAATTAAGAACGTTTTTACACGGCCACATATGGCTTTATTCATAAAATGTATTTATAGCTCTAAAAGTATAATTTGTGATCTAAGGTTAATGAGGCCTACACGGTTGTATTTCTGAATTTGCTGAGAGTGTGCTAATGACACGTGTATGTTTTAGACCTCGTTTCAATGAGCTTACGTAGGCCTCATTGGATGTTACCGAGTCAAAGCGTCCCCCCAGTTTCACTTCATACGTGTTCATTTTGAAAATAATTTTCTCTGAAAGATGTGTTCATCCGCCTCGGGCTCTTTTCAAACCCCCTGAAAGGATGAACGATACGCTTCTCACCTCGCCCATAGAAAAGAGGCCTAGCGCAATCATCACGACTACTCAAACAAACCTTAACCTAAATACGGTTACTTTAAAACTACACATACGGCCTTCCGCAGACTTTGGTCTGACGGGCTGTTTTTCCCAAGCGTCGAGGCAGCACAGATTGGACATATGAAATTTGTTGCAATGGCGAAACTAGGAAAATGCTCGTATCCATCACGGAGTTTCAAATTATTCGCAGTTACTTTAATTTTTAAGAGATTATTTTTAGACGCCAAGAAATTTCCGAGGAACATTTTTGAAAGACATGAGCTGAACAGGAATGAGACCCTACGTGGTTTTGCTGTTTATCATCGATAGCATTGTGAAAATGCTGGGATTGGCTCAGCACCATGAGTATTCATTTTCACGGTTGACCTTGTCTCGTATTAGAATATGACCCACACCCTTTCTTATTTTGTCATTGTAAGTTACCCCCTCTATGTATTTTAAAGAGTAGAAAACAAGGGGAAAACGGGAAACAAGGCTAATACGCAATTAAAAAACCGAGACAATTCGACTCTTAACTGAGTCTTTTTCAGTCGGAAATGTTACAATAAAAATTTTAAAAAAACGATGAAAAGCCGAGTCTTCCCTGAGTTCAAACCTGAATTTTCTCAGATCACCACCATGTTGGGCTCAGGTTTTCCATCGTTTTTTAATTTAGGAAAACCTGAGCCCAACATGGTGGTGATCTGAGAAAATTCAGGTTTGAACTCAGGGAAGACTCGGGCTTTTCATCGTTTTTTTAAAATTTTGTTGGACCATTTCCGACTGAAAATGACTCAGTTATGAGTCGAAAGGTCTCGGTTTTTTAATTGTGTTTTTTAGCCTTGTTTCCCGTTTTCCTCCCTTGTTTTCCACTGTTATCATTATCTCGGGCTGCTCTATAAAAATGTGTTTTTATTTTAAAGTACTATCTTCCTTTATTTTTTTAAAGTAACTTTCATTTTCCTTCAGTTTTTTTTTCAACTTTATGAAAAATGTTCTACTTTGTGAGAAAAATGACTTACAAACGGAGGTCTTTAAATTTACCGCTTTCAATGTATGCTACAAAAGTTTATTTCTCAATTAACAGTTGATTTGAGAATTTTCCGACATGTTCAACGTGGTTTGCGTGAAATTTCGTGGCGGGAACATGTGGTGTAGTCTTTGATTTCTTGCCCTGTTTAGTAGTCCCTTTCCAGCGACTCCAGTCACGGCAAATGAATTCTCCTCCGAGCGAGAGAGCAGCACTTTTGCTGCAGAGAGTCAAATGAATGTCAATTGAGTGTTATAAATTCGGCTGTAAAACAGGAATGATCCTGGAATAATGACACCCGTCGCGGTTCACCCGCCGAATGGCGTTATTAAACCAGAGCGCTGCGGCATGCTGCTCGGGCCTTGTAAATGAACGCCATTAGTGAGACTTTATGGGAAACGCTTGAATTCAAAGACCTTTAAAGGCCTAAAATTAATCCTACTATTTCGACGGGAACAAAGCGCGGTTTGCCCCCAAATCCAATAGGCTTTGCTTCCGCCCCGCAACCCTCGTAATTCATGAGTCGACCTCTCAACCTACTGTCGCCTTTTTTAAACGAGTTTTAATGTTTAAAATCGATCATCAGACCAACGCACGGTGGATCGAGGCAATAGGAGAGGTCGGACAAAAGTTGGAAACTTCAAACGCTTATAACTCTGTTTATACACAAATTTGAGGCTTTAAAAATGGTTTCATTGGTTTCCTCGTCAAATTATCTTCTCAAACCATCCCTTGAAATTAATAATGTGATGAGATAAGCATCAAAATTTGCATTTTGCATTTCATGTCCGACCTCTCTAATTGACTCGATCCACTGCGTAGCGTGCTGACCTTTGAAATCGATAAACGAAGCGCTAGACAAAGAAGACATAGGGAGTATGGAGCTATTCTATTGGTTGAAATGATTAGATCGTGTAGACTCAGGAAGATAATGATAGACTAACTGTAGGGTCTCTTTAGTTTGCCGTTAGTTAGTCCATTATTTAGCTCATTTGTTCATTGCAACCACCCGCTTCCACCAATAGGATACCTCCTCATTCCATTTGTCTTCATTGTCTATAGCTTTTGTCTATCAATTTCAACAATCAACCCGCAGGTACCGAGTAAGCATTTTAACATATCGACGGTGAAACTGCTAAAATGCGTAACTCGGTTGTGGAGTTTCGAAATATCCGCAGTTTTATTTTTTAAAAGGAGACCAAATAAGCATTATGGCTTGTTGAAGTTCTCACTTATAATTTTTCATAATGAGAAGAAAAATCTTTGACACATTCAAAAAATGACTTTCAATAGTTCGTGTAGGAAATAAAGTATGACATGGAAGTCTACAACACCGCAAACCGAGATATGCTGAGCTTTCGATTGTATCTTCTCTAAGAATGTTGTACGAAACTGTCGAGCAAAATTTTCCAAAAAAAAAATTAAAATAAGAGTTAGGATTTTGAAACTCCGGAATGAAAATCCGTGGCTTGGTGTTTTCATCATTTGTGTGCAGTGTAATCGGGTGGAAAAAAAGTCTCTTCTGGAAATCAGCAGTCAGATTTGCTTAATCATGATTGATGAATGATGAGTGACTCTCCCTCAAGAATTTTTTTCCCTGATGATGACGGATGAACATGGGGTTGAGAAGTTCGATAAAGGTGCTGAGACGTTGCAAGCCCTTAAAAGTCAATGGGGATTGACGGCGAAGCCACGAATCACGGATGAACACTGAAACAAGAATCTCGCTTGTAATGTTGCAAAATTTTCATCACTTCCTCATTTTTGAATGGAGAATTTTGCACGAAATTTTTAAAGAATATCCTCCAAAAAGTCAAGACATTTGCATGGAATTTTTCAAAATGATCATAATTAGTTCACTTTTAAAAAATGTAAAATGAAATAAGAGAATTGCAACATCACAAAATAAAAACAGAAAGTTTCGTTTGATGTTCAATACGAGCACAAATGGACCAACAGACGCGGTACGAATTCAAGCATTCAGAAGCCTAATCTCATTATTGTAGAATAAATTTAGAGTAATAAAAAGAAGTTGAAAGATCTAAAAAGAATCGAGTGAATTCAAGGATTTTTTAAGACATCAAGAACCAGGCAAACACGTTTACACTTTACATGAAAGAAATCCGAGGTTTTCAAAAATAATTTGAAATATTCAACAAGGGATTAAATTTTATCATTGTCTCTTGCTTCTGAATTAGAAGAAGAAGACGACAAAGAAAAATAAGGGGGAAAAATTCTTCTTCTATCAAGAAGAATATAAACAGGAAAAAGAAGAACAGAAAGAGAGAGAAGACGAGGATGAAGAATAAGTAGAAGAAGAGGAGGAAAAATGAAGAAATCAATTTGTTATTGTTGATTTTTTCTTCACTTCGTCGTACTCATATTCCTATCTTCATCTCTCCTTTTCCTTTCTCTTTTTCCTTCTTCTCCTTCATATTCTTGTCAATCATCTTCTTTCTCCTTCTGATTTTTCTGCTTCCTCCTCCACTTCCTCTTCCACTTCCTCTCCCTTTTCTTCTGAATGCGTCCTTATATCGAGAGATGCGTATCCCGATTTGCGACGTTGCAGACTTCCTGTCGAAATCTATTCTCTACTCGGAAAACTAATATCTGTCATTTCTTGAAAATTTTGGTGATTTTTTTTTCTCTATCTTGAGAATATTTTGTAAAAATTTCAAGGCATGATGTTGGTTCAGTCTCTTTTTACAAACTAAACTATGGGTGGAAAATTTTTTTTTTAATTGATTTGTATTTATTAAAGGTGATTTCCACAAGAATTAAGCCTTATTTAACTAACGCGAGGATAAGAATAAAATTAACATAGATAGATAGATAGATAGATAGATAGATAGATAGATAGATAGATAGATAGATAGATAGATAGATAGATAGATAGATAGATAGATAGATAGATAGATAGATAGATAGATAGATAGATAGATAGATAGATAGATAGATAGATAGATAGATAGATAGATAGATAGATAGATAGATAGATAGATAGATAGATAGATAGATAGATAGATAGATAGATAGATAGATAGATAGATAGATAGATAGGTAGATAGATAGATAGATAGATATATAGATAGATAGACAGATAGATCGATAGATAGATAGATAGATCGATAGATAGATAGACAGATAGATCGATCGATAGATAGATAGATAGATAGATAGATAGATAGATAGATAGATAGATAGATAGATAGATAGATAGATAGATAGATAGATAGATAGATAGATAAAGATAAAGAATAGTTGGCGACCAGGAGATTTTGAAACACCGCAGCCAAGATACGCATTTTTCCAGTTTCAACGTCGATATGTCCTCTGTTAGGAGTCATAAGTCCCGACCTCGTCAGACTGATTTTAAAAACGGAACCCCCCCCCCCCTCACTGCCACCACCCATTTCTTTAGAAAACAGCCGGAATCCTTCGGCGGGAAGTATTCGACGGGCGCTCTTTTCGATCCGAACGGCGATTTCTCTGGCGAAGTCAATGAAAACATGAGGCGGGGAAACTTTTAATTAAAGCTCGGTAATTACAGCTCGATGAATATCCTCGGACAGCCCCGGGCTCTTGGTCCCTTTATTCGGGAAATCTTGGCGTCTTCCAATTTATATCAGTTGACAATAACGGCCGGAGCGCCGCGCAGAGAGGAGCAGCGCGGCAACGGAGAGAGAAAAAACTGCACTCGACCGAGAAAATTGATTCTAATGGCGCAACGAGCATTACCACAGCGTTGCGGGATTTCGCCGTCTCCCTCGGGGGAGCCAATTCGGAGTCTGCGAACTCAGCAGCGCTGGATCGGAGCGAATTAAAGCTTTGGCTCATTAATGTGCACGTTGGGCGTCTACGGGGCTTTTTTCTCGGCGTGAGTTTCCCCTTAATTTCTCAAGTAAAGCGGATTTCAGTGTGACGTTAAAGAGCATCACCATCGATAGGAATCCCTCCGGGGTTGTCGGTTGTCATGCAGCCAGCGTTACGATTATTGAAATCGATAGACAATGCTACAGACAAATGAGATAAATGGGATATGGAGGGATCTTATTGGGGAAAGTGGGTGGTTGCAATGGACAAAGAAGGTAAGTGATAGACAACCTAACGTCAACCCATGAGAGACCCAATAGTTTATCTACCATTTTCCCCCTTGATCTATAACAACCACCCTGTCCAACCAATAGGATCGCTCCATGCGTTGCTCCATGAATTTCATGCATACCATTCGTTCTCTTATGCAAAACCTTTCATGCGTGAGCCAGAGACGGATCCCATTTTACGATTGAATCGGGACGTGCGAAAACAGCTAATGTCCATTTTTCTAGTCTTCAGTTTTATTGGGTTGATAATACATTTCGGAGTTGGATGCAGCCAAGAGAGTGGCCTTAAAACACGTCTTCGGGTTACGTTAATCCCAAAACGAGTCCTTCCATCACTTTTATGGTCGTATCAACTCTTTGCAAGTATTATGAACTCAAAAAAACTGAAGACTGGAAAAATGGACAATAGCGGTTTTCGCACTTTTTGATTCAATTAGGAACTATGATTTTTGGCTCAGTTCCAAAAGAACGCATATACTATTATTTCCCGCATGCACATGAGTGCTTTTACGGATGAGTCAAAAATTTTTGTTCCTAATTGCTAAAGCTGTCGATTCCTTCTCAAGCTTTTCCAATCTATTGGATTATGAAGAATAGAGCTCTTTGAACTGACTCAAAGAATAACTTGAAATTTTCCAGGAAATGCAGTTGAACAAGCCAAATTAGGCAACACCCGAATGTTTATACGGCGTTTGTGCTAAGTACTACAGCTCAGCGGAACGAATCCACGTGTGCTCCGTATAAAGTTTCGATGCTCCAGAATCCGAGGTTCGAATGAGCGGGAGTTAATTCTGGACAGGGTGAGAATAATTGCTGCACAAAACCTGCTCCCCCGATCTCCCATTGAGTACGTTATACATCCTGGAAAAGTTTCACAAACAAATCATAAGCCAGGCATTGAGTGCATGTATTAAACATTTCGAAGTAGTAACAATTTTGAATTATGAATCGGCAACTTAAGCTCTCCACTTACGGACTCCAAATGGTCACATCGTATGACAGCATTGCTTTCTACGATCTAATGCTCTTCCGATCGAAACAGGTATAACCTAATATTCTCTCTCTGACTTGACCTCTATGCGTTGGCATCTTATAGTGATTCCGAAAGACGTAAATTCATAGTTTGAGCCTTAAATTGTATCCCAACCATTACCTTCTTAAAGTACAGTTTCATGCGTGTCATCGATAAGTAGTCAAATCAGACATTTGGACGTATTTCTATCAAACGGAACTAAGCGCCAATTTGAGTTCCTTTGGAGGAAATTAGAATCCCGATAGCGCGTTCTGTCAAACGGACCTAAACGCCATGGAAAAGAATTGCGAGTATAGGACGGAATAAGCCGGACGCCAGATTCCGCCGCCAATCCAAGCCCCCCTCTACCTCCCTCACCCTATGGTGCTTAGGTCCGTTTGATAGAAATACGTCCATTTTATAGAATTCCTCAGCACTACTAAGTAGGAACTCAAAGTTGATGAAAACAAGGTGGAAGAAACCATGGTATGGCAAAGGATGACGTCACACGCTGTATATCTCGATGAGCGGTGTCTCTGTTAATATTAGACGTAGAAGCTTGAAGTTTGAGCAGATTACGATTCCGAAACTATCGCAGCTGACCCACTGCATAGCTCTTTTTTCAAAGCGTTCGATGCAGATGAGTTCCATCTGCTTATTTTTATCCATAGTATCGATTGATACCAACCAAGAGACATCATCTGTAAATATTGCGTTACTTCTGTAACAAAGAGTAGAGCGGACGGCATGCAGAATTTATTCTACAGCAGCTCAGCTAAACATGGCAGTGACAGGCGGGCTTTCCGTTTCTGAAAGCGGTCCAACATTCAAAAAATTACAGAAAGTTCCATAACTCAACCGGAAAAGTTTCCTTTTCTTCGCGTTTCCCACGAGGCGTGCACGGGACGATATAAAAAAAAGTTGGACAATGTAAATAAGTTGGGAATTCCTGTCGTATGTTATGACGTAGATAATATAATTTTGGGTCCGCGGCGAAATCCCTCAGATGCCCGGCCCGAACCCTTCCTTCTTCCTTGCCATCCACTCTCGGTCGTTTTGTTGCGATGGAAAAGTTTTCCGGGGCCACCACGATCAAGACGCGTCGAATCTCCTGTCCCGATCCACAAAACAATTTGATAGATAACTTAGAAAAAAAAAAACGTATCAGATATTATTCGCGCGGTTCCTCGTGCACGGAAAAAAATCAAATGTTGATTTAGCATTTATACTGTTAAAAAGATGTCCGACAAGTTTCAAATGCTGATTTTACAATACAAAAATGTTAACGTAACATTTTAATTAGTAGGTTTTATTTATTTAGCATCGGGTCCAAGCATTAGAATATCCCGATGAACCGTGTTGATGTCCCGTTTTAACTTGACATTCCTCTCCTGAAGACTCCGTGGATTGAGATTCCTTTTCCTTAGGAGAGCCGTCTTCAAAAATACAAGCACATATTACTCTAGGCTTTCAAAAATATTATATATATATATATTTTTGAAAGCCCAGAGTAATATGTGCTTGCATTTTTATTATTATTTATTTCAAAAATATTATAATATTTTTTAAAGCCTAGAGTAATATGTGCTTGTATTTTTGAAGACGGCTCTCCGAAGGAAAATGAATCACAATCCACGGAGTCTTCAGAAGAGGAATGTCAAGTTAAAACGGGACATCAACACGGCTCATCGGGATATTCTAATGCTTGGACCCGATGCTAAATAAAAAGTATCTTAATCTGAAGCTAATAGGTACTTAAGACGCGGGAATGTGTTCTTCGTGAAATTTTGGAAAGGAAACATAAGCCGGAACGCCTAAATCGTCACCTTGTCTAGTGAGTCATTATCGACTGCGAACGCTGAATGCCTTCAATTTTGGGAGTAGGCAACCCCGCGACGCCCTAGTTAAAATAGTTATCGTTGGACGCCTTGCGCGCAAATGCGTTCTTTTGCTGCATGAGTTAACTTATCCGTAGACCTCAATTTTTGAGTAGAGTAATTTGCCTAAGTCTCAGTTTTGGAGTTAAAATCAGTTATTGTTGCCGAGTTAGTCGTGTTTTACGTGAAATTTTGCAGAGAGAAAATATGTGTTAGAATTAGAATGCTTAATTTTACCTGGTGGAGTGAACTATTATTATCAACCGCGAAAGCTGAGTGCCTTCAATTTTGCGTATAGGCAACCCCACGTCGCCCGATTAAGATACTTAGTGTTTGACGCCTTGCACTTTGAAACCTTTCACGCGATTTGATTCACGGAATTGAAGGGAGGTAAACTGCTTATTGAGAAACGTAAAACCGTTGCAGTGCCCAATTTCATTCAAGCTACACACTGTTTTTCCTGTGAGCGGGAAAATTCAAATTTGTCTTGACCAATGCTATATAAAAACTTTAAAATCTTGGATGAGTGTCAATTTCAGTAATTTTCGTCGCGCAAATCGTCCTCTACGTGATACATCGAAGAGAGAACATACCGACGGTGAAACTCGCCGGATCTTCCTGCATCTTCTAACTCTATGCTTTGCTGATTGCCTCCCACCGTTGACTTTTCTGTTTTACAAATGCTGACTTCTAAGCCCCACTTCCGATATTCGACAACCAACTATTGAGCCATATATTCCACATATTCTGCATCTTGAGCAACAACTACTTCGACATCAGCAAAACACAAAGTGGAAAGGGTGTCCATCTCATTTAAAGGAACGCCTATGCCGGAGCACTACCTTTTTCATTCTTTTAAAACTTGTTCCACCTAAACTTTAAACAAAGTGGGGAAAAGACCCTGCTCGAATCTCTTGTTTATAAAACACATTCGGAAAACCTCCCTTGACACCGCATTTTAGAGTACTTAGGCGCCGGTATAAAACCGCTTAATCGCTACGTTAAGACCTTCACTAAAACCAGATTTTTCTAAGGCTACCTAGGGCGTCAGCAACGGTACGCTAGCATAGGCTTTTTAAGGATCTACGAAAACTAAGTGCAGCTCTTGTCCTATCTCACTATTTTCTCAATAATCTAAGTGACGCGGAATAGATGGTCAACCGCCGATCCACACGCTCTAAACCTCACCCGCTCCTCTGCTTCATTTGGCCTCCATTCCTCCTCGATCTTCGCTTTCAAAATTTTCCCCTAGATCTTACTCAACGTTCCTGTCACCGACAAACCTCTATAATAGACCACTATACAAGGTACGAATTTAAGCAATCTGATGCATGTTTCTTAACTAAAATTTCACGAAAAGGACGAATCGTGTAACGGAAATGACTGAAACCAACTCCTAACAAAGATATTAACGTTTTTATTTCACATTGGTTACGAGGAATTTGAACTGCCCGCTCACAAGAAACTCAAAGCTCTACGTGAGTCAAATCGCGCGTTATAACGGTTTCAGCAAGCTTCTCAATCGACTAATTTTCATTTCCCGCCATGTGTTATTCAAACTATAAGCAATTTGCTATAGCTGAGCCAAAGCGTCAAGATTGAGGTTGCCAGATTTTTAAATCGCAGAGACTGTCATGATAACGTTTAGCGCGCGATGTGAATCACGTAGAGCATTGAGTTTTCAAGAGCGAGTGGTTCGAATTTACGCATCAAGAACCTTGTAATATCGTCGTAAGGAATTGATTTTGGTCATTTTCGTTGTGCGCATCGTGTTTCACGTGAAATTTTGATTTAGAAATATGTATCAGAATGCTGAAATTCGTACCTTGTCTAGTGGTCCATTTTCGCAATCTTCCTTCCGGCCCTTTTTATGAGTGGCTGTGATCCATGACTCTCTAAATTCTTTCGGAATCTCACCCCCCTCTGATGCATTAGATCTCTGCATTATCGAGACTGCGAAAATTCGGAAGTACGTAGAAAAGTAATAGGTACACTGAAAAAACGAGATTAGGGCTGGGCCCTAGAATTGCTTCACCTCCACCGCCACAGGGGCAGGCCCTGCGCGGGTAAGGCCCAGCCCTACCTGGACAGGGTCTAGCTCTTACCAGGTAGGGCTGAACCCTGGAGCAGGTAGATGTGGGCTCTACGCGCGCCGGGCCTGCTCTTATGGCGGTGGATGTGAAGCAATTTTACCTATCCGGTTAGGGCTGGGACCTTCGGCGCAGGTACCAGCCCTGAACTCGTTTTTTCCGTGTAATATCCCTAAAATTGTGGCACTGCCCCAATTTGTTGGATAACATGGGCATGTCCAATTAGTTGTGGTAGTACCGCAACTCAAGTCAAGGTAATATCGCAACATGTGAGTCAGTAACCTAATATATCGGGGCACTTCCATCATTAATGGGGGGGGGGGGGGTACCTCCACAGTAAATTGGAAATGCCCACATCGTTCAATAACTCCCACCGTTTTTTCCGCGAAAGAGGTGGCAATGCCGCCCGTCCCAGTCAAAGTCGAGGCTGAAAAACGAAATTGAAGAATAATGTACAGGCTGTGCACGACTGAAGCTCGTAAAATCTACTCGTCGTATTCAAATCTGATAGCCGGAAAACAGGAGCCAAAGAACATGGATGTTGACTCAAGGCTAACAATAAGCTATGTATAACTATCTCCTCGATGCATTCCTTCCTTATCGCTCGCGCTCCGAATAGGACGGGAATGTCATTCAAATCCTGACAAACATAAAACATGGCTCTTTTAAAGGAGGATCTTATTCCCTTTTATTTCTCCGCGCACGTGGCGAAAGAAAACAACTCGAAAGAGCGCCGAGATGGGGAGGCGTGGATCGTAGACACGCTGTCTTCCGAGAGATAAATCAAGAAGTAAATGAATATATAAAGTAATAAAAACTCAGTTATTCAAACTCTGATGGAGAGCGAGGGTTTTTCTCCGAAGCGAACTTTCTGATAAATGCGTTCCCTGCCGTACGAATCGTTAAATTTGAGAAAATCAGAGTAATTTAGGTTTTCTTCCCAAGTTTTGAGAGATACTGCCGACATATTTTGCGGTCGGTGCCTCTGCATTTTCACAATCACGTTTTTTATTTGTTAATTTATGTAGTCTTCTTTAATTTGTTTGAAATGTAGGAGTGCCTCAAAATTCACAAACTGACGAGGTTTTTTGCGATCCGACGCCAAAATTTAAACTACCTCTTTTTAGGAATAAATTGGATACGATTCTGAGCTTTTATGCTCCTCGAAAATTTAATGATTATTTATACTTTCACATTGCCTTCAAGGAATCGCGGTACAAGCATTAATATATTTACCGGGATAGAGAGAGCTAAACATAAACTGCAGAATATTGACAGTGAGACTCTTTAAGCACGTTTTTCGGTTTGCAACGATGCAGATTTCCTGCCATGTTTTATTATTTAAATCAAAAACCACTCCACGACAATTCTTAGAAATTTTATGATTTTTTTCTCAGAGTGAAAAAAAGTCTTTGAACGTTTCAAGGAGTAATGTTGACTCTCTCCCCTTAAAAATAAAATACACTGGAAAAAAACATTGGTTCTAGAGTCCAGACTCTTGAAAACATTGACAAGAAAAAATACTCTTGATTCAATCAGATTTTTGCTTAAATCAAAATTAAATCCGCTCAAATTAAGAGGCTTGGTTCTTGATTTAGGCAAAAATCCGATTGAATCAAGAATACTTTTTCTTGTCGATGTTTTTAAGAGTCTGGACTCTAGATCCAATGTGTTTTTTTTCCAGTGTAGCAGCGGAGATATTTAAAAATCGTTAACAAGATGCGTTGTTTGGTAGTTTTACCGTTGATGTCTCACTAAATGACCTATTCTTGAGTAGTGAAATACCCAAAAATATTTAGTAATTGTGACACATAGACACGGTATTACGACTATTTTTGGGATTTTTTTTTTGACACCGACGTTTGCTCAAACATCTCTCATCAATTTTCTCCGTGCCGATTTAAGTACGCAGATTCATTTTAACAAAAAAGACGTAGATCAAATCCTCTGTTCGATTTTTTTCTTTTTTTTCGAAGTCACTTGGTCTTTTACAATTTGGCGTGTTTATTATTTAATCGAAAAAGTACCTCCTTTGACTCTGCATAGTAGCGTATTTTTACCACACTGAAAAAAAATATCATGGATCTGGAGTCCAGACTATCAAAAAGCTTGAAAGCAAAAATTCTGTTGATTCCATCGGATTTTTGCTAGAATGGAGAGCCAAGTCTCTCAATCCAAGTGGGTTTCCTTCTGATTCAAGCAAAAATCCGACTGAATCAAGAGTACTATTTCTTGTCAAATATTGAGTCTGGACTCTGTATCCAAGAGAGATTTTGTTCCCAGTGCACATTTCACCGGAACTTTTTTACACCACCTCGCGTTAACTACTTATGCGCAAGTCCTGTTCATTACGTTAAGAGTCAATGACCACTTTGAAACATCTAGTGCCTCGATGCCACTTGTTTTTCCTATTTTTGCTTTCCTTCTTTCTTCAAAACTTTATATCAATATTCCAACTTACACTTGTCTGGAGTTGAATTTATCAAAGGCACCAAGCCAGAAAGAGCCCTCTACTTGAAATATGACATTAAATCTAATGTTCGTGTTGCAAGGACAAGCGGAGAGATGACGGCGCAGAGATACAACTATTCGTACTCGATGGATGTCCGTATTGTGTGCGCAAAATTGAAGCCGTTATAGCGTGAGGCGTAAAGGGGTGTATGCAAAATCGACAAAATTTCCCCCCTCATGGATGTTGACCAAATTTCAGTATGTTATTCCTCACTATGGGATACGCCTTTTCCAAAATTTCAAGGCCTGAAACGAATTTCTCTCCGCGTAGCAGCGTTGCCAAGTTGAAAACCGTCAAGTTGCATATCTTTTGAACGAAAAGAGATATTGAGGTGCGGTTTGCGTTAAAATTCTCAAAAATTGCGTTCTTTTGAAATATGTACTCAATTTGATCGTTTAGGTAATTTAAGATTGCAATGTTGCCATTTTTCACACTTTCTTAAGGGTCAATTTTTTTTCAACTCTAGTACATCGTCAAATGCCGGATTCTCGATTCGAAAAAAAAACTGTTCATTGTATTATTCGTACTTTTCCATTTCTTTTGATATATTATAGTTTCCAGGGAAACGATTAATAACGGAGATATGAGCAATCAGGCCCGCCACAAGGGGGGGGGGGGGATACTGGGTCCATGGTACCGGGGCCCGGGCCCTGGAAGGGCCCGTGACGCGGGTGACAAGCCACTACGAATTCATGTGTAACCCTTGTCTCGTAAGGACAAGGGAAAAGTGAAAAAATTACCCTAAAAATTCCGCAAAAGGTAAATAAAGTTTCAAAAACACGCTAGGGCAATATGAAATTTTTCTTACTTTTTTAGAGATTTCTATCTATTTTCAAGATTTTGAGTATATGTAGAATGATGTTTTTAGTAACTGCTTTTCATTTTCTTCCGTTGTCGGATGCTAAGAGGCTCCTGTCTGGGCATCCTCGACTTCAATGGCTCAACTCCCTTGCCGTAGACGTACGAAAGGGGAGTCCAGGGGGGCCCGGCTCCCCCTAGAATTGAAAAGTATCATCTGCCCCCCTCAAAAAAAAAAATCATAGATGTTTTGAATGCAACAATTCGAAAGTTTTTAGTGCGGAAAGTAAAAAAAAGGCGTAATTATTCTGCAGAAATTGATGGGAAATCTCCATCATAAGAGCCTCAAAATGCGTCCAAATAGATTTAAAATTTCAAAAATTTCCCGGGGGAGGCCCCCCGGACTAGGGGTGTTCAAACGAATTCTTGGAACACTTCCGATATCGTCTCTTATTGAAACTGGCGCAGTACCGACATGGCGCGTAAAATAGATGTACAAATGGCAACGACTTATTTTCGTCAGCTCCGAAAACTGTGATCGCTATCGGCATGAGCGCTCTTATCGTAACTTTTTCTTAACCGAGCTGTTTCGGTAGCTTACCGACAACCGAAAGAACAGCCCCACCCCGGACCCCCCTCTGTGCTAGGGGCCCGGGCCATAAAACTGGTATCAGGGCCCGAGATGGGATGTGGCGGGACTGTGAGCAATCTGAGTTTACGCTCCGCGCGCGCCGACTGGAATCCGGGCGCCGCTCGCCGCTCGGAGTCGTTTGCACACTCCCTCCCTTAAGCTTTACGAGGTTATTCCTACGTATTTTTTTGCGAACTTTTCATTTCTGGCCTTTAAAAAGGCCTCCGATGAATTTTTCGGGGCCTCGCGGTCCATTGTTGCCATTTTTGGCTCGTATTTAGGGTTTTTTTTTCCAATTTTACTCTCAATTCTACTGTAAAAACCTAATGTGAACTGAAAAGTGTGCGAGTTGAGGGAAAGAACGTAAAAAAGAATAAACGTTCATTTATAACTTTTTCCTCCGTTGCCAAATTTTCGAGAAAAATCGTACCAAAGAGCCAAATATTGGAAAAATTGGATAAATCGCCACGCCATTGTTTAAGAAAGTGGGGCGCAACTGTAATATTGCCGTACGTAACAGATCTTACCCATCTATACCACATATAAAAAAAGCATAGTTGTATCCGAATTCCGAAGATGTGAAAATTGTCCATGATGTCACCTTTTGCAGCCTTTTCTTATGTGTAAGACGGATCTTTTGAATGTTTTTCGACCTTTAGTCATCCTCCGTAGGAATGTATCGTTTGTATTTTTGCTTTGCTTTTCTTTTTGGCAGTATAAATTGCTTGTAATGAATTTTAAGGGGCCTTACGATCCATTGTTGCCATTTCTGCCAATTTCAAGAGTTTTTTTTTAATTTTAGACGTGTCAGACTTAATCCAAAACCGTGTACAACGTGCACTCACATTTTATGAAAGAACGTAAGAAAGTACATCATTCCAACGTTCTTTGTAACTTTTCCTTACGTTGCCAAATTTCGTTCAAGGTTTTAGCAAATGAATAATGACTTTCATGCAGAATTTTGGGACACTCTGATCTTGGGTAAGCGGCCTGTAGCATTAAGTCATGATTATAATTATAATATAAAGTCAAGGTCATAATTCACTTCCAAGAGACTTCTACGTCATAATAAATCCAATTTGTGTCACTTCAGGACGATTTTTCTTGAAAATTTGGCAACGTAAGAACAAGTCACCGAGAACGTCAATCGTGTACTTTTTTACGTTATTTTCAAAAATGAAAAGTGCAGCAAAAATACAAACGATACATTCCTACGGAGGATGACTATAGGTTGAAAAACATTCAAAAGATTCATCTTACGTATAAGAAAAGGCCGCAAAAGACGTCATCCCGGACAATTTTCACATCTTCGGAATCCAGATGCAACTGTTCTTTTTTAATATGTTGGAACCAAAGAGACTTGTAAAAGCAGCCCGAAACGGAAACGACGATCGAAAACATAGGTAAATGCGGAAACAAGGCTAAAATACAAAATACAGAGGCAGCTGGACGTTTCTGTCATCCCTGCAGTCTCATTTCAATACCAATCCCACCATGTAACGCCGTTTGTTGGTTTTTATTTTAATTTCTTTTTTATTTTTAATTCTATTTTAGCAGTTGATAATGGTGCCGTAAGGTACCAAAACGTCCTACCTTTGTATTTTAATATGTTGTATAGATGGGTAAGATCTGTTACGTACGGCAATATTACAGTTGCGCCCCACTTTCTTAAACAATGGCGTGGCGATTTATCCAGTTTTTCCAATATTTGGCTCTTTGGTACGATTTTTCTCGAAAATTTGGCAACGGAGGAAAAAGTTATAAATGAACGTTTATTCTTTTTTACGTTCTTTCCCTCAACTCGCACACTTTTCAGTTCACATTAGGTTTTACAGTAGAATTGAGAGTAAAATTGGAAAAAAACCCTAAATACGAGCCAAAAATGGCAACAATGGACCGCGAGGCCCCGAAAAATTCATCGGAGGCCTTTTTAAAGGCCAGAAATGAAAAGTTCGCAAAAAAATACGTAGGAATAACCTCGTAAAGCTTAAGGGAGGGAGTGTGCAAACGACTCCGAGCGGCGAGCGGCGCCCGGATTCCAGTCGGCGCGCGCGGAGCGTAAACTCAGATTGCTCATATCTCCGTTATTAATCGTTTCCCTGGAAACTATAATATATCAAAAGAAATGGAAAAGTACGAATAATACAATGAACAGTTTTTTTTTCGAATCGAGAATCCGGCATTTGACGATGTACTAGAGTTGAAAAAAAATTGACCCTTAAGAAAGTGTGAAAAATGGCAACATTGCAATCTTAAATTACCTAAACGATCAAATTGAGTACATATTTCAAAAGAACGCAATTTTTTGAGAATTTTAACGCAAACCGCACCTCAATATCTCTTTTCGTTCAAAAGATATGCAACTTGACGGTTTTCAACTTGGCAACGCTGCTACGCGGAGAGAAATTCGTTTCAGGCCTTGAAATTTTGGGAAAAGGCGTATCCCATAGTGAGGAATAACATACTGAAATTTGGTCAACATCCATGAGGGGGGAAATTTTGTCGATTTTGCATACACCCCTTAGCAATGCTTTGCTCGAAGCTGCTAGTGAGATGTCTCTCAGATTTGGGAAGAAAGTTGAAAAACGGGGCTGAATTGCGTCTCTCTTATCTTCGGCTGTTTCGCTATAATATAGTGTTAATATCAGTAGAGGAACAAATCTAAAAAAAAGGGTTAAGGTTATGATTAAAATGTCATTTTAAGAGATATTAAACAGGCAACGATGAGTCAAAACGGTCGCAAATCGCAACATTTCCACGAACAAATGCTCTGTGTGGATACATCCCGTTTCTGATCCTACATATTTTATCATCTCTCTCAGCTGTCCCTTGAGATCCAGCAGCGATAAAAGTTACTTCTGAAACTGTTCGGAGGCTACAGCTCCAATGATTTCCTATTGAAACCATTGTCTTCCCTTGAGATGCCAAATTTATCAGAACCTGTCATATTAGCCGTCATCTATCGCGATATTGAAAAATGCTCTTTCAACTTTCAGTAAACTTCTAATGTCAAATAATATATTATTACTTGGCTCAAAAAACTGTAATACAGGATAATTGCGGTAATTTGCAGCATTTTAAATGCAATTCCCGCAATGGATATCAAAACTTTTTTTTACTTATTGAATAATATTTCAATCACATTCTTGACACATGCTTCTATCATGAGCTTTTGGAAACTGCTGAAGTTTTCTCGGCTTGAAAAGAATTGATTAATATGAAATTTTGAGATTTTCCAACTAACCATGATTTCATTGGATTATTATATTACCTTTTCGGGATTGAATAGGATCGTTGCATACAATATACGCTGCCAACTGAGAAGTCTTCGTATAGAATTATATGTATATGATAAATTTAATTTTTGTTAATGCGCAGAATAGGAAATTGGCAAGTAATTGCAGCTAAGCGCTTGTACTCGTGATGTTGGATAGAGTATAGAATAGAAATCTCTGTACCAACTTTTCGTAGCTTACCGCTGTGATAGGTGACTATCCAAGAATTTGGTTATATGAGTCGTCAACGATTTTTTATCCGCGCACCTTTTTTTTTTCTAGTAGTTTACGTCCACGCGTTTTTTTGGCAGGGAAATTTTGGTTCACTTAAAAATGACGAGTAGGCTATTCAGAATTTGCCAACTCACATGAGTAGAACTTCCTACTCTTATGAGAAGAAATGCTCTTCATATCACGAAAATATTCGACTCATAAGAATAGAAAAGTTCAACTCATATGAATTCAATTTTTTTCATTTTTCAGAAGTGCTTTTTCTAGCCAGGAGACACCGACATGGTATGTACATTTGAAGAATAAAACATTTTGTTCTTATGATTTTCTTGATGCGGTGACTAGTTTCTGAGATATCGGACACGGTAGATTCAACGCTGAACTCATGTGAGTTGGAATCTCTAGTCATAGAAATTGGCAAAAACTGCATAGAGAAATTCTGCTCATATGAGTTAAATTCTATTCATATAAGTTGAAATTCTATTCATATGAGTTGAAATCCTATTAAAAAAGTAATGCTTGCTTAAAGAAGAAAAGATGCTTATATAAAAAGAAAGGTCACTTACATCAAGCAGAAACCCTCTTTCATTCAGCTATTTTATTCTTGATTCAAAATAAAATCTGCTTGACAGCGTACTCAAGAATGTTTCTGCTTATATCTAGTTCACTTTTTTCTCGAATGAAATTCCGAAATTTTACGAAATGTTATTAAATACGGATGCTAGGACTTGGTGAGTTTTTGTAATACCGCTCTCTTTTTGTGCCATAGTATCTTGATTTATTTTGCAAGGAAAGCTCCGCACTCTTAAACAACGCATGCCATTCCTGATAGGTTGGAGCGCCTTCAATCTCGTATGATACTGTGCAACACCTCTATGGCGAAATAGTTGCTTGAAGCGCCGTAGCACTCCGCGGCGCGGCGGGCGCCTACAAACCTAACATGCATACTTCACGCATTGCGCAATGCGTGAAGTATCCCGTTAGGTTTGTAGGCGCCGGTGCGCACATCGCGCTGGCAGCATGCCGCACCGCTCTGTGTTATGCGCTAATATTTAAACTCGGTCAGCATTTTTCAACTCATGATTTTGAAATTTTTGCACACTCTTCGTGGATTATTCTCATTTGAATCGATGAAAAATATTATTTATTAAAGCAAAATATAATAGGTGTTTTGTAACTGGATCGCATATCGCAAAAATGAACCAGCGCGATTACAGTGGTGTAAACATGTTTCATCTTCACAATTATCTGAAAAATCTCAGCAAAAAGTTTTTGTTTCCCACATAAAAATTGTTAATTTTAAAGGAAAAGTAATTGTGTAAAATGTAATATGGTATATGTTTTGAGTATTTTAAATGAAAAGAGGAAGTTGATTTTGAGAAAACGCACGATTCTGAAAACACTGTAATCACGTTGGTTCCTTTTTGATAATGAGATTCAAATTTTAAGGTGGTTCTGTGTCAAATTTAATGATCCCCAAAGAACATTAATTTTTTATTTTATATTTTGTGCTTTTACTGTACTGCAGCGTGTTGTACGCGCAACCAAACGCTCAAAATTTGACTATTTGACTCTAAATGATCGATGTATAAACGGGTTAAAACCCAAGACTGCGTGCATCTTGGTTTTCCCTCGCTTTTTAGACATTATTTTATAGTTTCTTTCAACACAACTACGCTCCGACAAAAAATCCTTGACGGAATGTCCTGAAACTGAAAAATTGAAGGCGTCTTTCAAGAAACAGACTTTTCCATGTTGCAGTGCTTGATTTATCGAGTTTAGTAATTTCAGTTTGATTGGTCAAAAATGTGTAAATCAAGTCAACGATGGGTCCATTGAACCAACTCAGTTGACTATTTTAGTGGAATCGGGCGGAAGATCACAGTTATCCACCCGGAAAAGCACATGATTAAAGATAAAGCACAATAGGAAAGTTTAAAATGTACCCAAGAAGCACATTTCGTCCATCTTGCTTTTATGATTCTCACATATACCACGTCTGTGGGCAGATTTTGATGTTTCCTAGCTTCTAGGCATACCCAAGGAAAAGCTGATGGTGACAAAGGGGAAACTAACCACGGTAAATTTGAAAATGCTTGTGTGTCCTGTGTGTGCTACGCAAGTTGGGCGTTCGGTAGTGAATTTTTAACATTTTTTTTGTGCCAAAAATGATTTTCAACAAAAAAAGTAGAATTTTTCCTAAGGCAAAAAGATGAAGAATTGTTTATTATTTAAAAAGATAGAGTATTGCGAAATTCATGGTCTTTTAGGTGATATGTATTATCTAACGATGCTTTGTTTAAGCAAGCCTTTGTAATTCTAACTCGTACTAATAGATACAAGACATATGATTACTGTTGCAGTTACGATGTTTTGCAATAAAATTTGTTTTTAAAAAATTAAATGAATGAAAAATATGATTTTGGCAACATCCGGCAGCTTGAACGGCACTTTTTCTAATAAAATGACTAATTTTGTATCTAGAAAAGTTTTAATATTTATCATTGAGACTTTTAGACCCCCTAGATAAGATTCCAACTGAAAATCTACACAAAAAGAAACAAATTAGAGAATAAAGCCCCAAGTTTCCCAACAAAATCGTATTTTATCCGAAAAAACCGCAGTAAGAATAAAAAATTGTCAAACTTCCCTGGACAAAATATTTATTTTTAAGAAAAGTAGGCAATGAAAAAATGTCCTCATAGATATCCAGATGGAAAAAAATGCGTATGAATCTCGCTGAAACTACCAGAATATACACGTGTCGTCAGGATATATTCAGCAGCGATAGAATGTGTACATATACGTCGTATTTCTCATCCCGGCAGACTACTGAAGGGTTCAATTTTTCGAGAGCCAAGGACCTTCATCGTAGGAGCATTATTATTTGAATGTTCGTAGGAAACATCGAGACAAAATGATTTCCTGTTCGCGTCCAGGAAAACTTAAAATTCACAAGTTGCTGAGTCGAAAAGTTTTCAAGGAACTTCACTCCAATGATCTGAGATAATTTCGAGGAGCTCTACAAAGCTTTGATCCTCCGATGCAGGGGTGTTTATCAACGTCCACTTGATCCTTATCCTCCGTATAGCTCAGTGCTTTCTACGGCTCATGTGGAAATCAAGATACGCCCTTACATCAGAGGAGCAACGAAAGGAGCTGCTGGTAGATCGATAGTCGCGTCGGCGCATTATTTCCCGAGAAAACGGAATTCGGTATTTCAACAGAAGGAGCACTATTACCACTTCCTATATATAGTCTATATATGTAGTCTAACAACATTGGAACCAGAGCAGATGAGGTCCCTTGCACAATAATAAAAGTTATCCGTCGCTCCCCCCTTCGTTCCGAGTTTCTTATCCCTCAGGTTTCGCTCCGGCAAGACTTCATTTTTCTTGTAGATTCCCGCTAATTGAAATCAGTTCGAAAGTTATCGCAGCATTTTTCGAGCTCTTCGAGTTCTCAAACTTTCGTTTGTTTGCTAACTGTCGTTCCAAGACATTGCAAATAATGTGGGAAATCAAGTATCAAAAGTGTAGGTGTGCCCCGGTCCTCCTCTTCTTTCGCACACTTTCTTCTCCTCTTTTCCCCTTTTCCTTATCTTATTCTTTCCTCTCTCTTCTCTCTGATTTGTTTACCTCACCCCTCCTCCATAATGAAGTAACATCCGTTCCGCATATCAACCATGAAACTTCCGAACCACGTATCTCGTTTGTGGTGTTTTGCAATTTTCGCTTATGTTTTATTTTTTTAAAGAAGAAAAAATCAATATCATTCCTTCGAGTTTTCACAGAATTTTCTTCGCCCGGAAAAGGAAATATACGACAGTTTTTAGGAATTTCCGTTGAGTAGCTTCTTTTTTTTTAAAAAAAAAAACACCAAAAAAAAACAAGCAGTGAACTCCAACACAATGTGTTGATAAGGCGCGTCATTAACTCGCACATATCAACCCCTTTGGTTTTCATTTACAGAGATTTCAAAATAGGCAAGTAGCGCAACAAGAGAATTCATACGATCCAACACTTCAACGACGTACTTTGACGAGACTGTGTATTGTGAATGTAGAAAGCTATTCGAACGAATTTGAGTTTTTTGATCTGCCTGAAGCAAAATCTTATCAGATTCTTGAAGAAAAGTGCTGCGGAATAATTTAAGCGAAGAAAGGAAAAATTCTGTCGAACTCCTAGAAAATAAAGTCGATTTAAAAGGTATTTTGGGGCTAAAATACCCAAATCACCGGTAGTTCAAATCCCGTTATATTATTGAAAAGAAATTGACTCGATATAAATGCAATTGCTTTAAATATGTCTTGATTTTGTTACTTTAAACGTCTTTCCATGGAAAGAAGTTCAACCATGTCTATGCTTTATTCATTCATGAATTGAAAGTAAGAAATCTACATCCCGAAAATCTACCGATTTGCCGTAAAATATCGAAGAAACTTGATATACCAGGTCGATGTACCCACTCGTTGAATTTACGAATCAATTTCGTGAGTGCACATATGTAAAAGTCATTATGCTATAGTCATTTTGGGTGCCTTTATTTTTCAAGAAACAATTAAGTACACGTAATTTCAATCCCGAAGAACCATCAATTTTCCGTATAAAATCGATAAAATCAAAATATGTCCACTCCCTGACGTGAAAATAAGATTCTACGTGTGAAAATGCTTACGCATCGATATGCTGAACAGAATCCATGTCTATCTCAAAATTTTTCTCAGAGGTTTGTGTTATTATCAGCTTTCCTTTAAACCCCGGTTCGATGGCCGAATCGGCTGCCCAAAAAGCAAGCCATTTTTGAAGGGTTCTAAGAGAAATTCGTGATATTATCGGTTCTCAGGAAATCACCCCATGGCTAAAACTGGTGGTATAAATGTTTGAGTGCTTAAAATAATCGTATTTAAGAAACTAAGGCATTAAAGTATGGAGTCAATTTCTTTTTAATAATATAACGGGATTTACTACCGGTGATTAAGCTATTATAGCCCCAGAATACTTTTAAAGCGCCTTTACGTTCTCGAATCTCGATGGATTTTTTTTTTTTTTTGGCTTAAACGACTCAAGAGACACTGTAGTTAAAAATATAAAGAATTTTCGATTTGGATATATAAAAATGTTTAACTCGTTGAGGCACACTGTGTATTGTATGGAGTACTGTTGCTTTTTGACCCTTGTCTTTGGGTCAAAATTCTTACAAGGAAGCCCCTTGCGAGAGGCGAATTTTTTGTAATTACTCCCAATTTTTTTTCCGTTATATAATGGAATTGCTTGTCAAATTCTGAGGTCAATTATATTTAATTGTAATTTTTACATTTCTCTTTTTCCCTTCATTTTATTTTTCGTCTGGCGAAGTTTCGTTGATTTCTTCGGATTTCGAATACTGTAACTTCTCTTCTATTCGGCCGATTTTTATGAATGAGACCTCTTTTACTTTGTGTTTTAACGGAGAGTAAGAAAAAAATTGCTAAGTACACGCGAAACAATTTTTTTTAAAATTGGACGAATCCTAGCGTGACGGTGAAATGGTTAATCGAGCGTAAGTAATCAGGGTCCCGGCCGCCGCGCCGCCTCGCCGTGAGCCGAGCCGGTTCGGTTATTGTTTTCGAGAACCCGACGCTGGGGTCAGGCGCGAGGGGAAGAGAGGGGTAGGTAGATTTCCATATGTGCGCATGTAGCTTCCTGTATGAGCCACGTTTAGCAAATGGTCTAATGAATCTCGAGGCTCATCACAGATTGCACTTACGGCTATCACTTACGGCCGTGGCGATCAGAGCAAAGGTACCAACTTTTGAAAATCATAACAGGGGTTTGGAGATCTGTCAAAGCAACGTTTTGAACAAAACGGAGCAGTGCAATTCTCATTCAAGGAGTGCCGAACTGGTCAGCCATCCTCGAATCAGTTTGCTTGCTTCCGCTTATATATGCATATTTTAAATCAGCGCGTCGTACTCTTAGGCTTTTTTTAAAAAAACCAAGTAACGTAGACTCTTGGTATTCACTGCACATAAACTAATGAGCCCCAGAATGAGAAACAACTTTAAATCATAATTATTGACGGATAAATAAACTTTTTACACGCTTTGGAAAATCTCAGAAGTTCGCGGTAGTCACTTTTCGGTAAGGAACTAAGGGACTCGGTTATTGTATCGAGTGGGAGGTCGAAACGATCGCAAAGGCGGTATACTACGTATACGCGCCAACAAGTTGCAATCGAAACACAATGTTGTTTCGAGGTGTCGCATTACCATGCTTGAACACTTATTTGATACGCACGAAGATGCTTTATGCGTGGCTTTTACAAAACCGAACATAGGGGAAGATTTAGCCGGACCAGAGAATGGTTGAGTTGGATTTATTACATTATGTATGTATTTCAGTATATTAACTCTATCTTCAACGTATTATAAAATAGCAAACCATATACTACAATAAAATAAAAACGCATCAAAGTGCCTGACTGACTAGCAAGAGAGCTTTCTTGCTTGTACATATTTTTAACGGAGGGACGTGAATTCAAGGGGAAACAAGGATGAAGGTTTTTTCACTTTTTCTTTTTTTCGTGTGGTCATACTTTTTTTATGACTGAGACCACTCAAAGGCCGTAAACATTTGCCCTTGGAAAAGGGAGGATAAAGAGAGGTTTTTTCTTCCTTTTTTCCATCGTTCGGTCATACTTTTTTCATGCTGTCATGCAAAGGAAAAATGTCGTATGAGACTTCAAATATTGCCAAATTTCCTTGATATCATTCACATTTTCATTCAGGGAACGTCTGAATTATTTTTTCCACTGATTTTACAGGAAGTACGCAGTTTGATCCATGTTATCTGTAAAAATCAAAGGAAAATGTTCATATCTTTCTTGAACACTGAGTAGTATATCGTAGGATCCTCCGGAAACATTTAAATCAACTTTTACCCCGAACATGGGTTTACTTTATAGCAGAATTAAAACTACGACGCGGTCAGAATTCTGGATACAACTCTTTTAACGCCTGAGTAGCTAACATAACATAGCTACCGAATTGAAGGCGCTTTGCACGAGTTCCACACTCCGCTTTAACTTGCGATCGTAAAAGCTCCGAAAGATTTCCCTATCGATGGGCTTGTCGCACACACGAAATCAGTGTAATAACAAGAAATGCTCATGCGTTGTTTTTTCTCAACACGACAGTATAACATTGACCGCAGAAAAGCAATTAAAGGATTTTTTGGAAGAAAAGCGTAATCCTCAAATTTTCAGAAATTGAGTTTTCGACAGGATAATTTTGTTTCACATCTTACCACCGAGCGACTTTACCAAAATTGCTTATGAAACGTCTTTAATTGGCATTTGAATATCGGCTCAGTGGAAAAAGAGAGTAGGTTTTGAGCCACCTTCCCCAGCACAGGGTGCCACCTCATGCTAAAAACTATGAGTGAGGGCACAAACTATGATTTTCAATTTTTCATCTAACATGCGTGCCACTTGGCTGTAAAAATACTGCTGTAACGAGCATCACTGAGCAATTTTGTGGAAGAAGGACGTATCCACCTAGATTTTAAAAAATTTTGTTTCTTACCCTCACTTCTGCGACCCTCAACGCACGACTCCGTTTTCGTGACACATGGTATGTAGAACATTTGGTTGAACAGAAATATGAAGAACTGTCAATGAAATCAAAATATATTTCATGTATCTATTCTCAAAACATGCCTTTACGCTGTCACACCCCTCTTCAAATAGCCCGTTTAATGATAAATTTTCACGAGAAAATTTTATTGCTTCACCTGAAAGTACGTGATAACAAGATAATATTACAGTATTTTTATAATGGTTTCTGGTATGGGCAATATTAGAAATATGGAACGAAAAGTTAGAAAATGCACCATCTCGTGATGTCGCGTCGTTGCGTGGCATTCCCATTTGAAAACAAGTATTTTAACCAATTCGGTAATTTTTTTCATTTTCTCCAAAAATTGTTCAATTTAGAAACCACGGATATCCTTTTGCAAGTTTGCTTAGTAGTTTCAACTTAAAAATTAAATCAACCAATTACAGACGCCGAAGAATTAGATTGCATTTTGCAAAAATGAACCAAGATCATTCCAATTTTGCTTGCATTATGCAACATAGAATATTTGCAACAAACTTACTAAAATCATGGATAAATGTATTTTCAAAGGTAATTTTCGTCTTAAATTTATAGTCTATTGGGAGTGAAGATTAAACTTGTTCAGATGATCAGTCAACATTTCCTAGTTGAAAAAAGTTGCACGATCTCAGCGACATTTGAATGCTCTTGCTTCCATTTCGTAAAATGCAATCCGATTCTCCATTGTTATATTTGCATCTTCTGACTTCTGACTTGATCAGACACCTTATTTCCTTACTGCGAAGCATCTAACAAAACTTTACCATGAAATGAAATGGACCAATTTGAGATGGCTAAAAATTCTCTATTTTCATCTTTGAATGTTCTGACCTCTGACTCGGCCAGACACCTTATTTCTTGACTGTAAAGCATCTAAATAAACTTCACCGTGAAATGAAATCGACCAATTTGAGATGCTTAAAAATTCTCGATTGTCATACTTTGGAAAAAAAGTCGCTTGGATCTGGAGTACAGACTCTTAAAAACATTGACAAGAAAAAATGTACTTTTGATTCAATTTTTGCTTGAATCGAGAACCGAGCCTCTTAATTTAATCAGATTTCCTTTTGATTTCGGGAAAAATCCGAATGAATCAAGAATATATTCTCTTGTCATTGTTTTCAAGAGTCAGCACTCTAGATCCAAGCGACTTTTTCTCCAGTGTATTTGCATCTTCTGACTTTGTGAGACACCTTATTTTCTGTCTATCTAACAAAGCTTTACCATTTGATTGCAGGTTTGAGTTGGACTGGCGGTTTGACTGTCCCATCGGCTGGCTCTGTTCCTCTCTCTGGCCATGCAGAAACTTGGCGGGAGGATCCGGGAATCTGAGCAGGGAAGGAGCTCTCGGGTGGCGGATTTGCATCGCATTCCTCATTTTTGAAGTTGCTCGGGCAAAGGCGCGGCGCGGCGGCCGGAATCGTGGAGGAATTCGCAGTGAGCGCCTGACAAGGGAACGCGAGTGGCCATGGCTGTGAGAGGCCTTTGAGTCGCCTTGAGTCCGGGCAGCGCTCTATTTGCCGGGGAAATGTCCCTGGGTGCTTTCCGCTGAATTCGCGTCGCGGGTGTCAGTACCTCGCTCCGATTTCCTAGTCCAAAATGAACACCGTCCAGAGCTCCCACGGCAGCGGCGGCGGTGGCCTCAAAAAGGAGCAAGGCCTCGAGGTAAGATTACCATTCCTTCGTCTTATTCTATTTAAATCCCTACGCTATAAGGGGACCTCCATAAATTAACACTCCAACGGGGCGGGGGGGGGGGGGGGAGGAGTGAGCCTCCGTTACGCTACGTTACAAGGGGAGGGAGGTCAGCACGGAGAAAAATCCATGGCTTAAACCAATTAGTGGCTCATGTGGAACACCGCTAATTTTAGTGGCGGCAACATATGGATTGCATTTTGCAAGAAGGAACCAGCAGAATCGCGATGATGCTAAGATTGTGTATTTTCATCTTTTGCAATAAAATTACTAAAACCATGACAAAATATGAAATTTACATTGTAATTTTGTCTTAAATTTACAGTTGTTAGCTAGTAAAATAGAAACTGTCAGTGGATAATCAGGTTTTTCTTCCAAGACAAAAGGAGTTGCACAATCTTAGTAACATTGCAATGCTCCTGGTTCCTTTTGCAAAATGCAATCCATATAATAGTTAGTCAGATAGTTTACGACAATTAGCAACCAGACTATTTACGTAAAGGACCAGGAATTTACCTTAAATTTTTAAATTTAATTGCTAAAAGAGTTATAAAACCTCGTTGACTACTATTGGATCATCTGAGCTTAAAGAATGAATGTTTTGAGCGAGGACATTTTGGAGAGGGGTTTTCAAGATATTACGTTGACTAGTCTCCCGAGGGAAAAATAAAGTAAAACAAAAAAACTGCAACGTTGTAAACGGAGGTACGTGGTTTCTTACATTGACCATCGATATCCTGGAGATCCCGCGGTAACATTATGAACAATGCAATTCAGTGTTTCAAGAGTTGAATTCGGAGTTCAACCCTTTTTTTGCCTAAGGCCTTGTCCACACGAGCGCGGTTCGAGAAACTAGTTCGAGGAACTCGTTCCGCGAACAAGTTTCTGCTGAGCTAAAAACATATTCCTCCGATCTATTCCGAAGTAGGAACTTTGTTATTGTTATGACATGATCTGTTGTTTACATTCTCCCGTTATTTCATCCTGCATTTTCGTGAGTCCGACGAAGGTAAGTCTGATTTAATTTGAATCTTAAAGCAAATTATCAAAGAGGAATGAAAATTTGCGGCTGAAAATGAAGAAAATTCTATTCATAACCTTCAAAATTCCCGCCATCATATACACGAACTTCCGGTTCCAGTTCGGACGAACTCGTGTGGACAGCATGCCTCGTTTCAAGGAATAAGTTCCGGGAACTGAGCAGTTCGAGGAATAAGTTTCCGCGAACCGCGCTCGTGTGGACAAGGCCTTACGACAGTCAATGAAAATTTTATGGATCTAAAAATCAAATTAAACTCGCATAATGATATACTGATATATGTCCGGGTGAGAAAAATTTTTGCAAGGCGAATTTTAGTAAATATAAGTCATCAGACGTCATCAAGCGAATCTGAGCGTTGACTTTCAAAATGTGACACTTTTTAACTAAAAAGGAAGATAGCAGTGCGGGGTCAGTGGTGGATCCAGCAATTTGGCAACACCGGATTTCTTCCACTTCAACCCATAGAAATGTATCGCTTCTTGCAGGGACCAGGTGTTCCGACAAGTATCGATTTTTTACCATAGGTTTAAATGGAGGAAATCCGGTGTTGCCAAATTGTTGGATCCGCCAATGCCGGGATGATAAATACAAATTTTTTTGCAAAAAGCACATTTTTTTGCTGGGATACAAAACCTCTCTGCTGAGATGTTTCAGATAATTGTGAGGATGCAACATTTTTAAACCACTGTAATTGCGCTAGCTCCTTTTGCAAAATGCGATTCATTTACAAAACACACATTATATTTTGCTTTGATACATATATTTTTCATAGATTTAAATGAGAATAATCCACGCAGAGTGTGCAAAAGTTTCAAAATCATGAGTTAAAAAATGCTTATGGGTCACTAAACCTTGTTTATTTTATTGAATATTCTGAAAGTACAATGTGAGCAGATTACGTGGTGATTTTTCCGCATTTTTATGGAGCCAAAATCGCGGAGAAACCCGATTTTGAAAAATCTAAAAACTGCAAGACATTTCAAACGCACCCGAATGGCGGGAAACTGACGCACTGCGATAGTCATATCGCAATCTTCTCTCATTTTCCTCTGATGTTTGTTAAAATAAAACTTGTTTCAATGTAGAATTGTTGCTCGTTTATTACAGCTAACATATGAATGAGATTCAAGTCGTGAATTCAAAAGATATAATTTCGACTTTAGTATTGTTTTCATAAACGAAGAGTAGATAGATATAGATCGTATTCGATACATCAAACGGGTGAGATTGTATCGATATCGATTGGTTCAAAACATAAACATAGCCTCAAAAGTAAATTCAGAAATCTGAGAGAACGGATCTTTTGAAACAGATTTTTTTATTCTTTTGAGTACCAAATGCCAATGCAAAGTGAAATTGTCAGGAAATTTCTCATTTTCAGCTTTTCCAATTAAAATCCTTAAAGTTTGGTTTGAGGTTATGTTCTATTGTTTTGAACCAAACGATACATCGAACCGTTATCGAATACGGTCTATTTGACGGAAGTCGTGGAAAGCCGTGCCCGCATCTGATTGGTGCCGGATGACATCACTCAGCGCGGCGCGAAACCGGGGCGTTTTAAATTTGCGTATAAGTTGAGCGATTTGAACTGCGCATTTCTCGGTCATTGAGTTACTTGTTCGCGTTTTTAATGTGCGCATCGTGTTCTACGTCATTTTCCTTTAGAAAACTATATTCGCAAGTCAAAATTCGTTCATGGTTTAGTGATCCATTCCGCGAGTTTCAATATTAGAGCCTAACACAGAGCGGAGCGGCGTGCTGCCAGCGCAAACCGCGCACTGGCGCCTACAAACCTAACGGGATACTTCACGCATTGCGCAATGCGTAAAGTATCTCTGTTAAGTTTGTAGGCGCTCGCCGCGCCGAGGAGTGCTACGGCGGCCGGCGCCTCAAGCAACAATTTCACCGTAGAAGTGTTGCACAGTATTACACGAAATTGAAGGCGCTCCAACTTATGAAGAATGACAGGCATCGTTTAAGAGTACGGAGTTTTCCCCGCAAAATAAATCAAGATACTACGGCACAAAAAGAGAGTGGTAGTCAAAAAACTCACTAAGTCCTGGCATCCGTATTTCATAACGTTTAGTACAATTTTTCAATTTCATTCGAGAAAAAAGTGATTAGATTCAAGCAGAAACATTCTTGAGTATGCCCTCAAGAAGATTTCAATTTGAATTGAGAATAAAATAGCTGAATGAAAGCGGGTCTCTGCTTAATGTAAGTGACTTTTCTTGCATATAAACATATTTTCTTCTTTAAACAAACATTATTTTCTTCATTGATTCATAAGGAAATCTTCTCAGCAGTAAATTGGAGCATATTTCTGCTTGAATCAAGTCAATTTCTCCTCTAATGAATAGAATAATAAAACATAGAAATGTATCGATTCTTGCAGGGACCAGGGGCTCCGACAAGTATCGATTATTTATCATAGGTTTAAATGGAGGAAATCCGGTGTTGCCAAATTGCTGGATCCGCCAATGCCGGGGTCTATAGACTAAATCATATTGCCTTCCGTCGTGCTCAGACTTTTTTCCAATAATTTCAATTGAAACTCAACCGAATACCAATTAATTGTATTTTTTCGATGCACCATATCCGAGATACTCGCGGTCACAGTGAAATCAGTAACATCATACGTGCAAATGACGCATAAAACGACTGCGAATAGTTGACTCGCAATCACCTTTTTTTTCCCCAAGGTCCAGAAATGTATTTTTCCTATGAGAAAAAATATATTCCGTTGTAGGAGTGGTGAATCTTTGCAGCACTTTTAAAGTTTAAACGTCGTTTCCAACCTCACCTATGGACCCGTTCTACTTCGAGAATTGGATTTCGTCCATACCCAAATTTGGTTGTAAATCCAGCAATGTGTATCTTGGAACGAAAATGTCAAATAGATCGCATTCAGCATAAAGGAACCAGCGCTATTATAGTGTTGTAACAATTTTGTTTCTTCATAACTATCCGAAGAATCTC
Source organism: Bemisia tabaci (assembly GCF_918797505.1). Lineage (NCBI taxonomy): Eukaryota > Metazoa > Arthropoda > Insecta > Hemiptera > Aleyrodidae > Bemisia > Bemisia tabaci. Next base: position 3,732,794 of record NC_092795.1, on the reverse strand, counting down.
CCAGAATAGCAAATATTTTTTCCTCACACCAAAAAAATCTTAATTTTGAAGGTAAATAATTGTGTAAATTTGAATACTGTACAGATATCAAGTAATTTCAAAAGAGCAGCACACGTTGCACAGTTTTGGAAACACCATAGTCGCGTTGGTTCTTTTTTGCTAAATGCGATCCAAATAATCCCACCGCTCTGTTCGATTTCTCACAACAGTTTGGCTGTTCAAGACTCCCTATCAGGCAATGAACATACCAACAAAGTAGAATAATCCGGACCGAACATAGTAAGAACTAATTGCTCTAATAGCAAATACTTTCTCAGTCGCGTTTTCAGTGAGATACCACGTTTCACTCCCTGAAACCGCCGCGGAATATCAATTAGGCGGTGTGAAGCAACGTGCGGTCTGGACGAATGCTATCCTCCACAGTAAAACGAAAGGGGTTCGACTCCGAGCATGCCAAATTAGCCCCCTTTAATTAGCCTACGCCTCTCTCCCTTCCGCAACGGAAAGTGAACCTCAACGAAAACGAATGTTGATTTATTTTTCCACCTCTCTTTCATTCTCCAGCGTTTTGAACTTTTCCATCTCCATCAATTGGGGTCAGGTGCAGGAATCAGGTCTTCCACGTGACCAGAAACCGGCATTCGAGCACGTAATCTGGTCGTGGGAAACAAGAGATAAATCCGGGTCGTTTAAATAAAATATCCGAGTTTTTCCCAAAAAATATTTAACCTTTTGTAGTCTCAAAAACTTCGATTTCCTTCATATGCAAAAGACAGGAATACTGAAATTCCTGGTATTATCTTGAGCTAATTTTATCAATGTAGACAGGTACGATGCATAAATAATTCTTGTAAGAGGCACGGTATTTTCGCAAATAAAGTTCGTTTTAAAAAATATACATGTAGATTTCGTTTCATAACACATCTGGTGCTGTACGACGCTTATGACGGCCACATCGAAAAAAAATTGAAGTTAATTTAACATTCTGGATGTAAAAAAAGTGTGCGAGAACTTACAAAATGCTAAAATACCTGCCACAGCAGTTACTTCAGCAATGCCAAGATGTAAAATTAAGTGCTGCGGCGGGTAATTCAGCATTTATAAGTTCTCGCACACTTTTTTTACATTCAGAATGTTAATTTAACTTCCCTTTTCTTTTCGGTGCACCGTCTCAAATCGAACCACAACCTTTCGGAAATCTAATACCTTAACATTCTGCATCAATCCCATCCTTACACCCTCTAATTGGTCGGCCTCTGCATCTTTTTCAGAACGAACTAAATCCAGGTGCTTCTTCGGCAACCTTTCCTCTGCCATTTTTTACACAAGATCATAACCTATAAGTACTTGTTTCGTCATGATTTCATGCAAGATGGTCAATCACGCGGCTATCATCTCCCGTACCGTTGCACAGTGGATTGAGTCAATGGGAGGGGTTGGACAAAATTAAGAAACTTTAAACACTTGTGACTTCGTTTATACCAAATTTTAAGGTTCTAAAAGTGGATTCATCGGTTTTTTCGTGAAATGTTCCTCTTGAAACATCTCTTAATAGTCAAAATTTGACGAGATAAACATCAAAATTTACAGTTTTAGTCAACAATTTCATGTCCGGCCTCTTTGACTGACTCGATCAACTGTGCGTCGTATTTCGACGCGATCCTGACGATTACATTTTTAGGTCTATGGATCCGGATTTCAGCCATTCGTCAATCAATTAAATTATTGATCAGTAGGCAACAAAACAATTCTTTTTTTGATAATTAACATCGAAAAATAGAACCATTTTGCACATCTTGCGATGGTTCACCGTGAACTCTAGGATGAGTGTTGTTTAAATAAATAATAATTAGGTGATTTTCTCAAGACGCGATGGAACTTTAAACTTCGGAATCCTCATAAAATATTCTTAAGCCCTTGGTATTATTTAAGGAATGTAAAAGGAGAGGATTACTCCAACTCGTCGCTTGATGCTCTCCAGTATGAAATATGCATTTTACATTGTATCCCGCATTCCTTTCAAGTGAGTGGAAACCTCTCTTATAAAGTAAAGGCTCCGTGGAATTCCGCCACGTAATAGAGAAACTAGACGAAAAGATTTACGATCATCGCACATAAAAAGTAACCGGATAAAGATGGAGGAGGAGGAGAGAGGGGACTAAACCCCTCACCAAACGCGAGGATTTAAAGACCTAAATAAGGGTTGAAGTGCTATTTTTAAATTTCTCGCAGCGTTACGAATGATAAAAACGAGACCATAAAATAAACTGCCAGTCGAAGGAATGAATCATAAAAATAATAATTTTTATCCGCCATCTAACGTGACAAGCGCCGTGGAACCCACTTGTGGGCTAATTTCGCCATAAATTCCCACGTACACTGTTAAATTACAAACGTAAAACGATATTTTCCCACGAAACAGTTTCGAGAGGTGGTTTTCGTGTTCCTCACAAATCGGCCTGCTCACTCCCTATTTTTATTCTAATCGCTCGATCTTATGACTTAATCATAAGGGGCTCAAACCTGACCCGGCGAGCAGGAGTGTATCCGTTTAGGGCACGTTATTTTTCACGATTTCTCTCTCTCTGGTCCTCCACTACATTCCATATCGAGGTACGAATCTCATCGTTAGAATAACGCTCAGCACCGTAACTGTGGTGGACTGAAATGATTTAACCAGAATGATGCCAGATGATTTTATACCTGATTTTCTCGGAGTCTAATTTTCTCTTATGTTTTATCCAGTTTGCCAAAAACCAACCTATATCATGTTATGAAACTTACTATGGATTGCTCCCATAGTATATTGAATAAGCTAACAGAATTTAAATGTAAGATGATATATTAAAAAAAAGATCATGATTATTCTGGCAGAATTTTCTAAATGTTTGAAACAACCGCCGTTCAACCAAGAGAATTTGGGGCTCACCATCAATGTATATTTCAAAATAACTGATAGGAAAACCGGTGCTGGAGTGACGTTTATATTTCATTATATTAATTATTCTTGCATGCCATACGATAATTTTAAAAATTAACGTTTCTGAAATATGTATCGGGAATAGAGAATTTGCAGGTGTCTGAAATTTGATGAATTTCGTGTTTAAGTAGAAACTATTGAGTGAACTGAACACGAGGATACCCTCGGTTCATGAATTGAGCAATTATTCGTGGAGACACGACAAAATGATCTAATCTGCTACAATACATGTATTTAATTAGGAAATGCCACCAGATGACGTGACTATAGGTGGTGTATTTTCTCACTTTTAAATCTATTTTTATACTAATTCCTATAATAGAAAAAAATTATAAAAAATACTGTGAAATCAGCTCTTTAAGCACTTTCAGATGAAGCAATAAACAAGCAGGAAGCTCCAACGCATTGGCGTCGGAGAGCGGCTCTGGGGGCAGTAGTTGTAGTCAAGAATGAGGGCCTAGACACATTTTGTCATTGATGTACAATCCGACAACTGTCGATTCATGTTTTGTAACTTAGCAGATTTACGTAGCCGGTGTATAAATGTGTATTGGGCTTTGATATGGCGAATACATGGCATTATCACTTGTTGTATACTTTTAATTTTGAAAGCTCTTTGGAGGTCCGCTTCCTAAAAAATCTCTGGTTGATAAGTCGTTTAGCGAGGCTGCAAAAAATTTGCATTTTTATATCTGAAAGTGTAGGTATTGGTTTTTTGTATAATTGTTTTTTTGGATTGCTGGAAAAGTAACGCATATTTCTATAATTTAGGACTGAGTCAGGGAAATATAAGGTTCGTTAAATAGTAAATATTCCTAGTACCGTGTGACACTATTGTTAACGAAAAGTTTTTGCAACTTGTCAAAGAGGTTGTTGAATGATCTTCGAATAACTTTTGATGAGCTAGAGGTAATGGTTCTATCTGCAGCTCGTGGACTTCTGTACGATATTGTCCAGAATCATCTAAATTTTCAAAAAGTGTTCGCTTGTTCGATACCCAATTTGCTCATTCATGCATACGAGGAGAAGCGCATGAAAGCTTTAGCAGACATTTTGGAGATGAATCAAGAATTAGATGAAGAATTTATGACTTAAATCACGGCACCTTAATCACGGGATGACCTTAATTACGGCAACTATTTATTGTCCATGAGATGCAGATGGTTCCATTTCCCTAGCTCATCAAAAGGTATTCGAAGATCAATTTCATCAGCCACCCGTACGAACCACGTTTCTAGTGACCCGTACTTGCTTCGCACGTATGAAACATACAATCAGAGAAAACAGAATTCATCTTACAATAATCAATAATCAGTAGGACATGAATCGTTGCGATGTATAATACGACATTATAATGCGGCATTCCTATTGTAATTCATTTTAATGTTTAGGGGCATTATAAATCATTATTGCCACGTCGGAATGAAATGTTGTAGACTGAATTGAAAAGCATGTTGGCAAAATTTATTATAAAAATAGTATAACATGTAGGTACATAACATAAAGGTAATACAAATTAAATGATTAGAGCGTGTATATTTCATTACATTATAGGTATATTACAATCATTTTTGTCATTGTTGGAAATTTTGATAGTTGATAGTTGATAGTTTGAGAGTTGAAAATTTGGTTATTTTATTTAGTTAAGGTGATTCGATAGACGCCATATTTTGTGTCAGAATGGCATGCGACATATCCCATCAATTGGTTCCATTTTTTCATTTACTCATCATTTTTCTCCAATTTTAAGTTTCGCAATTCTGTTTTCAGGAGACTAAAGCACTCACTTATCAATTTGTATACAGGGTGTTCGTAAAGTCCCCTCCCCCCCCTCTAACTTTTGACCTAATTGAGGTAGAGATTTGAAACTTGGAGGGTGTTCCTAGATCAAAGGGAGCTACTTTTTGACCCCCCCAAAATTTTTGGGGGCCCCATTTTGGGGGGGTTACGGACCCTAACTTTTAATTTTCAAATGAGAAGACCCCCTTTGTGATACCTCGTTCGAAAGAGCATAAAAAAAGAAAATTTTTCGCGCAAACCGGAAGTCATTATCTCAAACCGTTTCAAAATGGCGGCCGGTCAAAGTTTCAAATGGCCGAAAATTGGCACCTCTGCTATTTGCACATGGATTTGCTTGAAACTCGGTATCTGGGGGTATTTTGGCACGGGAAAAACGAATTTAACGTTAGATTTTCAAAAAAACCCTAATTTTTCAAAATGGCGACCCGTTTAGGCTCAAAAAGGCCGAAAATTTGACAAACTCGATTTTTTTGCCAATGGATTCACCTGAAATTCGGTATCTGGGGGTATTTTGACCCGAGAATAACGAATTCAACGTTAGATTTTTAAACAAACCCTAATTTTTCAAAATGGCCGCCGATTAAAGTTCAAAATGGTCAACAATTGGCAACCTCGACTTTTTGCCGATAGATTCGCCTCAAACTCGGTGTTTGAGGGTATCTGGGTGGGAAACAAACGAATTCGACGTTATTTCACCGAGTTTCAGGCGAATATATCGGCAAAAAGTCGAGGTTGCCAATTGTTGACCATTTTGAACTTTAATCGGCGGCCATTTTGAAAAATTAGGGTTTGTTTAAAAATCTAACGTTGAATTCGTTATTCTCGGGTCAAAATACCCCCAGATACCGAATTTCAGGTGAATCCATTGGCAAAAAAATCGAGTTTGTCAAATTTTCGGCCTTTTTGAGCCTAAACGGGTCGCCATTTTGAAAAATTAGGGTTTTTTTGAAAATCTAACGTTAAATTCGTTTTTCTCGTGCCAAAATACCCCCAGATACCGAGTTTCAAGCAAATCCATGTGCAAATAGCAGAGGTGCCAATTTTCGGCCATTTGAAACTTTGACCGGCCGCCATTTTGAAACGGTTTGAGATAATGACTTCCGGTTTGCGCGAAAAATTTTCTTTTTTTATGTTCTTTCGAACGAGGTATCACAAAGGGGGTCTTCTCATTTGAAAATTAAAAGTTAGGGTCCGTAACCCCCCCAAAATGGGGCCCCCCAAAATTTTGGGGGGGTCAAAAAGTAGCTCCCTTTGATCTAGGAACACCCTCTAAGTTTCAAATCTCTACCTCAATTAGGTCAAAAGTTAGAGGGGGGGGAGGGGACTTTACGAACACCCTGTATTTATATTGAGTTAAGGGTAGAGACGTATTCCTCACCGGAATTGAGGAATGGAGGTGTTACAGTAAGTCCGGCATTAGGTTCCATTTCGACATCAGCGACGATCGACGCTACGATACTGGAAGCCAGTCTTCCGATATTAAATCCCTAGCGGGGAAGAAAAAAAATGCCTAGATTTCGCTAAAAATCCCTAAATCCCCAGATTTGCTCAAATATACTTAAAAAATCCCTAGATTTTGCAAAAAGCGCCATTTTTTTATGAAGAATCATGATGTCATTCGATGTAGCGATTTGCAATATTTAAATCTGATTGGCTCGTTTGAATTTTGGCGCTCTCTGAAAGCAGTGCTAATCCAGACCAATAAAATGAAAGAATATTAGTTGATTTCTTATTATTAACAGGTTGAATGCAGTTGAATGTCAAGTACATCGAAGGACGCAATCGTTTTAATTTCCGGCTTATTTGCGGGGAAAATAGTGTTGCCAAAAAGGCCTACAAAATATAGATGAAAAAATGTTTTCGATTGTCGAAGCTAGAATTGAGGTTAAAAAGTTGATTTTTGGTAACTTTACCTCATCAAAAAAAAATCCCTAGATTTCCTGAAAAATCCCTAAATCCCTGGAAATTCCGGAAAATCCCTAAATCTAGGAATAAACTCTTAGACATCGGATGGCTGTTGGAAGCATTAGAGTAAACATTTGAAACGCTGCTGCAGAATTTGCCGGGAGTATAATCGAGTGTTGAAAGTCAGTAGAATTGAACAATGTAATAATTGCTTTCCGAAATAAGCGTTATAATAAAAAAACAACGAATCTGAACTGTTAATACTGGAACACACCTTCTGTAAATGTACCTTGCGAGAGATAAGTAAAAAAATAGATGTACTGGAGGAGAAGTGCTTCTCCACAGAGTTTGAAGAAGGAAAAAAAATGCCCAAATTTACTTACTTCAGCATTTTCGGCAAAATCACTGCAATTTCCGAACCTTTTTCTGGCCAGGGGCCAAAATTAAATGATTATGAAGGGCCACTTAGATGTTGTAGATAAAAATAGGACTGTTGAAAAAGTCGCCGTTTTCAATAAATATGTACCCGGAATGGAAGACATCTAGGGAAAATTGTTACGATTTTCCGATGCAAATATTTTCCTACAATCTATTTCCTGCGTTTTGGGATTATACGTACTAAGCAGGCTAAGGGCCCGTTCGCCAAAACTAATCGGAACTGTATGAATGAATTGCTCCTTTTAAAAATCAAAACAATATCGAATTGCGATATATTACACAGTTAAGATAGGGCTATGTCCTGTCGTAAGCGGCGACATAAAGTCGATATCATTTCAATAATCGCCCCAATGGCCACGATAGTTGTTAGACGTTTACGGTTTCCCTGGTAACCTTTGTTTGCTATCAGCTGATATCGAGTAAATGACTAGGAAGCTCCAACCCAGTGGTTAAAGCTTCCTTAACCGCGAAAACTTTAAAATTCAAATTTTCAAATTTTGAACGTAAAGTACATTTTTTCCATCACGAGATAAAAGCACAAACAAGTTTTGAATTGTTGACTGTATCACCATGATTCCAAAAATACAATACACAACATAGCATTGACTAACAATAAAACAGTATGCAATAAAATAAAGTCATGACAAGGAACATAGCCGAAAATGGCGCCGATTCCCATCAACCAACGCGCGGTCTCTACAATGTAACATGCTGCATTGATACTCCCCAGCTGGGACCGTCCGGAATAGCAGCTCTAGTGCAAGCACCAGAGCCGCTAAAAATTTGCGTGCAAATTCTCCATTCTGCTGCATTTTGAAAACATGAAAAAATATTTCTCTCAACCTGAGGATGTTTTTGGGCTCATCATCAAAATATTCCACAGTAAATGACCCGTGAAGACGAGTGCTGGAGCAAATTTTGCACAGTATATTTTTATTTATCCCTCCGCGCATATAAAAAAAGTCGCTGCGGTTTATTTCGTCTCGCGACGAGAAAATCCCTCGCCCGTGCGTCGAGGTCGCAAAACGTCGCTGTCCTGTCGTCAAGTCATATCTCCACATTTCGATGAGCCATGTTTTCCGCATAACATCATTGTTGCTGTGGCTCACCAGGAAATAGAGGTGAGATGTTACATTGGAGGAGCGTCGAAAAGTGGAGATGACACAGGCGCGGCGAGTTGGAGAGCTGATAATTAAATACGAGTGGAGCATAATGAACTCACCACCACATACGCCCGGCGGAACACCTGGCTAAGTGCCGTCTCGTTGTAGCGCCGCCGAGTCGCCGGGCAGGGATGGGCAGAAAACCCCTGGAAAACCCCCGCGCTTAGCAAAAACGCCACAACAACAGTCGAAGGTTGTCAAGTTTATCCCGCTGAAATACAAATTTTCTGGAAATCACGGACGTCTTTTCTTCGTTTTGCAGCCGATAGGGTGAAGTTACGTTTCAAAATTGAAAATTCTCATCCTGCAAATTGCATGCTTACTAAGGAACTGCGTTCGTCATTATTTTCTAACTGCAAATCCTGCTTATTTTATTTCTGAGAACTTGAAATTTTGTTTGTCCTCATTTTTAATTGGAAACCTTTAACTGACATAGCTCCGGTTTGGTTGGACACGTTACGTGTTTTTAGTGCAAAAATAGCAGTAGAACTATTTCCTAAATGCTTTTACATCTTACACTCAATTTTTATTTATATTCTCGAGTACGCTGTCTTACCGAGGTTATTCGTACTATATGTTTTTACTGGACGAGAAAAAATCTGGTGAATCCGAGAACTCGATTTTTAGTTCCGTTTTCGAGCACGTTCTCAATTAAAAATTCTAAAAAAATTTTTTTGATCTTTTACATTTTTTGAGAGTTCTATCGGCAACTTACTCCAGTGGCTGAAAATTGCAAGAAAAATTTGCATAACTTCTTTGAAAAATATATATTTTATGAGGGAAATTTTGTCAACCACCGAATTTACATCCGTCTTTTTTCCCGGGCTCAAAGCGCAACGGAAAATGGGCGAAATCAATCCAGTGCATCCAAAAACTGAATATTAAGTTCTGTTTCCGAGCACGTTCCCAAATAAAATTTCTCAAAAAAACTTTTGATAACTTTTGCATCTTTAAATTTTCAGAGAGTTCTGTACTCTGAAAATCCCAAGGAAACTTCTCATACATTTTCTTGGTATCTGTTCATTTAGCCACGGCTCATTTAGCCACGTGGCGAACTGCAACAAAAATTATTGCAAATTGCCACAAACTCTGGGTGCTGTGTGGCTAAATGAAACAAGAAAAATTAGTGTGGCTAAATGCAACAAAAATTGTTGCAGTTAGCCACAGTCTTTGTATCCGGAGGGATTATTGACCACATGCGTCCAGATCTCCTTCCTTAGATTAGGTCATTAGGTGAGGCAAGGTTATGTTAGGTAAGGTTAGGTTAGGTTAGGTTAGGTTATGTTAGGTTAGGTAAGGTTAGGTTAGGTTAGGTTATGTTATTTTAGGTAAGGTTAGATTAGGTTATATTATGTTAGGTTAGTTTAGGTTAAGTTAGGTTAGGTTAGGTTAGGTTAGGTTAGGCTAGGTCAAGTTCGTTTCGATTAGTTTCGGTAACGCTGCAATGTAGATACTTGGTTTTATCCTTTGGCCATGTGGCTAACTGCAACATATTCAGTTGCACTTTGCCACGTTTGCCACACTAATTTTTCTTGTTTCGTTTAGCCACATAGCACCTAAAATCTGTGGCAAGATGCAACATTTTTTGTTGCATTTTGCCACGTGGCTAAATGAGCCGTGGCTAAATGAAACGTAATCCATTTTCTTAAAAATGAATATTTTTTTGAAGGGAATTTTGCCAACCACCGAATTTTCATACGTCGTTTTTCCCGGGCGCAACGAGAAAGGGCGCAAACAATCAAGTGGATTACGAGTCGTGCGGTCGCGGGAGAGAAAGAATAGGCGTTCTATGATGCTGTGCAACTATCTCGTCCTGTTTGTCTGAACACGACATTTAACGGTGACATTCATGGCGAGAGTGCCGCGACGACTGTAGGCTATTTTAGTGACTTAGTGACTCGTCGTGGAGTGCTTTCCTTTCTACATCCCCCTCACCCTCACCCTCACCCGTTCTCGCGTTGCCACTTCGCCCACAGCGCCTCAGACCTCCATCCCTTCTGTGTTTGTTGCAATGATATGTCTTCACCTTCACCGTGATACCACTATTCGAACTCCAGTGTATTGCGGAGTATCATAATGATTTGAAGGCGTTTTGAAAAACGCGTTCTTTGCGTAAAGCGCATGGCTTTCCCTATAAATTTCAATAATCAACCCCAGAGATTATTTTTCCCAGGGAGAAGACACCTTCCGTCACCTACCGGCCAAAGTATCGCAAGCGTTATGCGACGTTTCAAAATTTCCGCCGCGAATTTATTTTTTTTACAGAAAAATTGTTCAACAAAGCTGTCCGAAAATTTCACTCAATTGTGTTTGAGCTAACGACAAAATTCAGTGCAATTTTCAAACAGATTCAACCAACAATTCCTCTGTAAAATAAATAAAATGAAAGTGGAAATTTTGAAACGCTGCATGGCGGTTGTGATGCTTTGACCGGACGGTGACAATTAAGCTTCTCCCTGGGAAAAATAATCTCAGGGGTTGAGTATTGAATTTGATAGGCAAAGCTATGCGCATAACGCAAGGAACGCGTTTTTCAAAACGCCTTCAAATAACTATGATACTCCGCAATACACTGGAGTTCGAATAGTGGTATCACGAAAACTTGCTTGTGTGGTATCGAGTTTACTATTTGAATTATGCTCACCTGTAAGGAACTAACAAAGTTCTTTGGGAAGCGCAACCCTTTTGACCCTTCTCTGCAAGCTGATCATTAACGTTTATAGACAATGCCATAGAAAATGAAGACGAAGGGAAAATGAAGTGATTCTATCGGTTGAAACGATTGGTTGTTATTACGGACTAAGGAGGAACGCGAAGTACTGAGTATAGGGACTCTCGTGGCTTGCCTTTGGTTAGTCAATCACTTACCTCCTTTGTCCATTGCAACCATCCACTTCCACGCACAAGATCGCACTATTTTTCCATTCTATTCTTGGTCTATCGCTTTGTCTATCAATTTCAAAAAACAAGCTCAGGTCTTGAGATTCCTAATACTCAAATTACTTCTCCCAATAAGGAGCTGCACTTTTTGACTTTCCTTTAAAAGCATTTTATAGCACAAGGAAACAAATGATGCGTACACCGTTCATAAAATGAGCCAGAATTAGTGATTCCGAAATGCAAAATTGCGTGTCCAATGAGAACGCGTTAGATTTCGGAGTAGAGCGAGTGGGTGATAAATTAGAGGAGGAAGCTGAATGTAAAGAATAAAAGAAAGAGGGAAGGAGAAAAAGTAAAAGGAGATAAAGAAGAGGCTCCACAAAACGACGAGGGACGAAAAGGGACGGAAAATGGTCGATAAGTGGTTTAACGTGTTTAAAAAAAAAAAAAAACTTTTTAAAATACTTTTTAAAAAACTACTGCAGTTTTTCAAAGAGGTTTTAGTTTAAATTTTTTCCAATTCAAAAAATTTATGGAGAAAATTTGGGAGAGGGGTTTCTTTCTTTGAGAATTTAAAACTTTTCTCCGGAGTTTCCTTTATAAAGCTTTTCAACAGTCACTGCCACCAAGGAGCACGTTCAAAATCCGTTATTTTTTAGTTCGGCACGAATTCCAAGCTTCAAGAGCAGATCTTCTGGAGCTGCTTTTACATGCCGACTTTGAATGTTCTCTCAGCCAAAACCGTCGGGCATTAGCATCAATGAAGAACAATTATTGGAAAAAAGGGTGTCGTAAATGTAGAGGGACGATGGAGTGAACGTTATTCTATATTCTTTTTTCCAACGGAATGTGACATGTTTCAACGGGTAGGAGAAGAATGCACATTAAAAGTGTCCGTGTAAGAGCCGAGTTTTTATGGAAAAATGCCAATGTGTTAGCTATCCTGGATTTTAATCGATGGCCGTATTGTGGAAGATTTTATTTAGTTGATTCAATCATTCTTGTTCGTGTAGAACATTTATGTCATAGGATTGTTGTGGTCACGAAACAAATAATTTTCATTTCTCACTCTGAATCACATCATTTCGCCGTATTTTTTGGTGAAACATTTCCTGATCTAAAAATAAAGTATTAAATCGCTGGATCTTTAATTGTACTTTATATTCTAGTTTCATGATACTCAATGCAAAAATAATAATAAAAATACCTGATTTTTCTCTAAAACTAACAACTCAAGTTCTGAGACCGTCATGGAGAGGCATCCCTATTTTTAGTTAGTGCCCTCCACCATAATCTGTCAAGTTCTCTATGTAGAGACCGGGCTGAACTCTCTCGGCTGAACCTCTTATTGTGTCGTCTTACGTATGAATTACATTTTGCAATAAAGAACCACAATCAGTGGCTCTTCCATAGAAGCATATATCTGCTTGGGGAAACCAATGTCATGTATGTTGTTTCTAAAATGGGCCAGAAATAGTGGTTCCTTATTGCAAAATGTAATCCATATGAAGGAACCTAACTTTATTCCCAGGTTGCCAAATGTATTCAAAAATCAATTTCTACAACTGAACTGTTTCCGTCCAAGTTGTGGCTGTTTTTGCCTGATTGCAGCGGAAAATTCGTAAATGAAAAGAATGAAATTTCGTAAATGAAAATTCGAGAAATGGTGAATTTCTTCCAACTAAAAATATAATTAACGAGAGGAGATTTCGTAACGTCGAAATGAAGTTACGGTTTTTCTGTCTAGAATATGACAATTTGGAGTCTCCACACGAAGTGGCAACCCCACTAATGTATTCACCTCTATATCTGCATTGAGGGAATGTCTGAATATGGAAGTGAACTCTCGAATAGAACTGAAGTGTTCTATTATTGCCTCAGCTTTAAAAGCTTTTTTTGACTTGGGAGTCGATTTCAGAGATAATCAGTGGCATTTTCATGTTTCTCGCAAAATGTTGTGTTAGAATGAACAGTAAAATAAAACATTTATTCCACTGTTCCTTCCCTTCCAATTTTTTTCCCCTTCTTGTTCAGATCATATTGCTTGTTTGCTCGACTGTATAGTAACTCAGATTTGATTCGTTATCAGGTTCGTTATTTGGATCAACAATTTAGTGTTCCTTTGATCATTACCGATTATAAAAGACTTTTTACCCAATTTTGTTTATTCCAACGTTTTTGTGGTCCAATAATGTTGATCCGATAGATTTTTGTGCAATGCTGTTTGAACCAATAGTTTATTAGGAAGTCAAGTTACAAGTATGGTATAGGTGCTGAGATTTCGCTAAGTAGTGGAATGTAACCCTTAGATGCTCAAACCGGGTCAAACTGACCCAAAGATTGCTGAAAACACGTATCCCGCGGGTTTTATGCGGCCGGCACATCCGAACTTTAGATGTAGGATTAAAAATACATCTTAAAAAAAGAGTAAGACATTAAATTGAAAAAAAGGGAGAAAAAATTGAATATCAACACAGCCGAAGACCGGTGAGAAGTTTTGGGGTCTGATCGTTTTTTGAAACTTTTCTCCCGAACAAAAGCGACAGTTCATTGGCAGTCTGGAGCGAGACATCGCGAGCTCACGCCTCACGCCATAGCGCCTTCAATTTTGCAGATACAACACGGACATCCATCAAGCACGAATAGTTGTATCCCTCCGCCGTCATCAGTGCGTGTCCTTTTCCTTTCTCCATTTCCATGTTGTGTTGGTTCCAATTGTCTTATTTGTAGGGATGCTTTAAGAGCTACATTAGCAAAACAGCCGAAGATAAGATATGTAATCGGGTCTTATTTTTCACATTTTTTCCCGAATCTAAGCGACACCTCATTGACAGCATATAGCGGAGCATTACGAGTTCACACATCCTAAATTAAGAATTCTCTGTAAAAATGCACATAATTTAATTTAAACGATTTTAAGCTCTTGAACGATAATTCATCTTCAAATTTTCAGCACATCATAGGACATAGAATTTATCAAATTTTAACATTCAAATACACAGGAAGCATTTGAAGAGAGAAATTCGAGAAGAGCTCATAGATTTGATGAGATATTTTCCCCAAAATATCGAAACTCGTGAGCTTTACGTCTTAAATTTCCCAAATTTTAGACACTGTTTGAATTTGAGTGTCTACCCGGGCATTTGGTAAAATTCCTGATTTAACTAATTGCCTGTGACACAGGTATCTGTCACCACGAGTGTAATCGTTGCGTTTTACTTTCGTCTACTTGGTCGGTCAATTTCAATAATGATCCCAGCTGAGATGCTCGAATTCTCACCGTGTCCAGCGGTCTAGGGTACCTTTATAGGAAGAGTATGGACAACTCTATATATGTAGCTCTTAGGGTCCAAAAGAGTGACATCATGAAAAAAGAAAATCCCCAGAAAAGTGTCGCTGCCAATCTATGCATTTGGGAGATTACTCGATATGGTTGACAGCGCATTACAAACATTTGTCCATAACGATTAAAACTTTGAAACTGAGAAAATGTAAGCGAAACCGAAGTTTTACACGTGGTTTTATAATTTTTTATCAGTGTAAGTAGTTGAAATGTGAAAATTAGTACCACTGGATAGTTCGAGTTCATAGGTTGGCTCCTCTTTTTGGCCCCAAGAGCAGAGACTAGAGACCCTCCACTAGGATCTTGGCCATTGTGGAAGCTTTTACTTTCGGGACTTCAGCATTCTACTGTTGACTTACCTACATGGTTGATGTTCAACAACGTGTTGGTAGTTTCCTTTTGCAAACAAACCAAAAATGGCCGACGTTTGGGAAACTTGTTTGGCTCATGACGTCATTTGAAGCTCATCATCGACCATGTAGGTAAGTCAACAGCCGAAACTAGGGTGATGACTGTTGCTCACTAATAATTGTCCAGAAGGAATTGTTGAAACCCTGAAAATAAAAGCTTCCACCTGTCGCTAGGAGGCCAGTGGAGGGTCACTCGTCTCTGCCCAAGAGCTACATGACATGATCAACCTAACCTCCAAATATTCGAGTCGTCCATACCAAAGACATAAAGACGGAGTGCTCGTATCTAAAAGCACGGGAAAAAAGTGAAGCCTGGTTTGGCGCTGGGTGCTTGTGTGAGTGTGTAAATGAGCGCGGGAATCCATGGCGGCAAACGGAAATTTGATTTGAACTTGTCCTCTTGATTTTTCCTTATTTCTTCTTCTAAACGTGTTTTAAATGCCTAAAACGATTATATTAAGAAAGTTCGGTCTGCGTCCTAATATAATACACCTACTTTCGCTCAGTAACAGGCAGTACTCTCAGATAAAGTTAGTTTTTCTTCTGCTCATGGTGGTTCTGCAGGTTCAAACAGGCCGTTACAGTGCTAGATGACCGTTACTCCCAAATGAAATTAATCGGTCGACGACGGACCAAAACTAACCTAAAGTTAAAAAAATATGAGTGGGTAAGTGAATTTGGGCAAAAATCAATCTAGAATACTTTGTTTCCGCAATTTTATTTAGATCCCGTCCTACATTTGAATTTCAAACTTGTCCCGATTTCCCCGCCAATCCTCTAGCCAATAGTAGAGGTGGTTGAAAAGAAGCTTCATTTTTTGCTTTTAGCCCTCCGTCTTTATGTCTTTGGTCCATACTCTCCCTATAAAGGTACTATACTGCGGTCCATTGCAAAGCAACCCGACAACGCGGGGCGGCGCGGCGTGAGGGTTGGTCCTTGAATAATGCAAGTCACGCCGCTCACATTTGAATAAGTCCTTTAATTTCCTTGCTTCCTTTTCGCGCTCGCATACCGCGCCCAGGTCTCCCCGCAAACTGCGTTACGCGCCGTTCCCGTCGCACCTTGTTACGCCAGCGCCGTTGCCACAATTGTCGAAATTCCCCATTAACTAACATGAAATCATATGCGGATTTCCCGCTACGGAGAGCCGGCAACCCCGCATTCCCATTTGTTTCTCGAGCTGCCGAAATTTTTACCGCCTTCACGTCCGTAAATACAATTTAATGGCGCTCGCACCCCGAACGGCGCTCGGCAGAAGAATTAAAGCTCGGAAACGCCGAAACAAAAGCTAACAAACAAACGAACAGACGGTTTCCAGGACGATCTTTGATTCTGTGATTCGCGTTAATGCAACTTGTGATTCGGTAAACGGGAGACACTTCGATGAATGCAAATAGTCCGGATGTGTTTAACCACAATCATTTCGGCGTTTTACTCTCCATAATTATTCCGATTCATCTTTTTTTTTCCTAGATAAGTGAGCAAACTTTTGTTTCAAAATTTCCCAAGGATGAGTCCGAAACCCGAGTAGCATTTTCCAACGGAATAATTGGGAAGTTTTGAAATGAAGTTGAGATTTTCTCATGATATTTTGGCGATAAAATTGCTATAATCATGAGCATCGGAGCGATTATCCTCACTCTTGTCGCGACCATTTGTTCGATCTGATCAATATTTTATCACACTTCATCACTATTTTTTGTTCGATGACATTGCGATAAATCGCCGTCAGTGTTATTGCAAATGTGTGTAATTGTAATCGCAATTTTTCATCCGATAATCTTGTCGATAAAATCGCGATGCATTCTTCGGTCAAATTGGAACTTATCTCGATCACTGCTACTTTGGGATTGTGATAAGTGTACTCGTAGAATTTTAAGTCAGGGAGTCGAATGTTTTTCAGCGGGCTATGATTATCGAATTTGATTGACAAAGCGATGGATAAAGAAAACATAAAATAGAGGGATCCTATTGCACAGTGATCTTGAAGCAAAAAAAATGCGACAAAAATGTACCCAAAAACGGTTTACAAGGGGTGAGTCCATGGCCCGTGTGGGCTTAAAATCGCGGAAAATCAAAATCTTGGCTGATCCTGATTACGAGATACCGCAATTTGAAATTTTCATAGCGAATGCAAGTTTGCTACTGATTTTGATTAGCTTTTTTATGTATTTTTCCATGAAAACTGTTGATCGGTTCACGTTTTTATTCTTTGTTCGTTTCATTTCGATCGAATACATACTCTTTCGTTACATGAAGACTTTCTATCATACTCTCTTTTTAAACTGAACAATTCGCCCTCTGCTGCGTCTGCAGCAATTGTTGTTACGAATATGTTGTGCGTGTTGATTATAGTTCATTACATACTCAACTCTCTGAAGGCGTTTTTTGTGCACAAGTAGCGCAATCTGTCGGAGAACGGAAAAAGTAGGATTTAATCGATTCGTTCAATCCACTTCTGTTGTTCTCCAACAGGGTGCTCTACTTTCGCACATTAAACGCCTTCAAAGAGTCAAGTATGTAATAAGCTGAGATCAGCACGCACAACATATTCGAAACAACAATTGCTGCGGACCCAGCTGAAGGCGAATTGAGAACAACCGTATAAAACACGTTGAAAACCATTTATCTCCTTAATTAGTATTGTTACCGATGAAGAGTTGTATTTTATGGTTATTTATGGGGGATTTTGGAAACAATTTTCAACATAAAAATATGAGATGTGATTGATGCTCCGAAGCCCGTTACAAGTTATACAATAATAAAACAAATTACATAATGGGTAACAAGGCTAATTTTCACGTAAATATCACAAAAACGTTTCGGCTGAAAAATCAGCCTTCCTCAGTCAGATAAAACGATAAAAAAATGAAGAAATCTGAAAAAGCAGTACTTGGCAGTGCCCTCTAAATCGAGAACAATACTGTTATGCGATTTTCTCCGGGGAGAGAAAAGTATCCTCTCGGGAAAGAAAAGTATTCTCGCGGGAGATACAACTATTTTCTCGGGAGGGAAAACCATTCCCTGTGAAGGGGAAACTAATCCCTGGGAAGAGAAAACTATTTCTTCGGGAGAGGAAACTATTTTCTCCGGAGGGAAAACTATTCCCCGGGGAGAGAAAACTATATTCTCGGGAGAGAAAAGTATTCTCTCAGGAGAGAAAACTATTTCCTCCAGAGGGAAAAGTATTTTCTGGGGAGGGAAAACTGTTCCCTTTGGAAGGAAAACAACACTGAAAGGAACGAGTGATCCCCTTGACGGTCTCAAGGAAAAATTCATACCTATTTACAAACGACTTTGTTTCCCTTAATTTTTTCTGCTTTTTTTGTAAGCAGTCTTCATTTCTAACGACTGAACAGGCAACATTTAGCAATGAGAAACTACTATTCCTGGTCCATTTTAGAAGCAACGTATGTTGTGTCAGTTTCTATATTCGCAGGTAGGTGTTTTCATGGATGAGCCAGAAATAGTGGTTCCTTATTGCTAAATGCAGCCCAAATATAAAAGGAAAGTGCCCTTACGATGATGTAAAAAATTCGCCAATCGAACCAGAAATCTTTTGCATTTTAGTGTGCAGGGCATATTTTAAATGATTGACGTAATTTTCGTGCAAATCTGCCGTGGTAAGGAAAAATGCCGTATGAGTCTTCAAGCTCTGCAAAATTTTCTTTAGTAAATCACGAAATTTCGGGAAAATTTGTAAAAAAAAATGTCTTTCAATTTTTCAAATAATTTTGTTCGCATTTTCACTCAAAGTTCCTGAAAATATCAAGGGATAATATTAGTATCTTTCCTCAAAAATAAACGTTTTATCGAAGGAAATTTGGCAACTCTCGAATCTTCATACGGCGTTTTTCCTAAGCACGGCAAAACTCTCGTGTCTTCTAATACTCAATAAACCGTGTTTCTCGTGTGCATCAGATCCATTAGTCATTACAGGATATAGAGATTATTCAGAACCAGCGAAGTAAACTTATTAGGAAACTTAACCAATCGTAAGCTTGATTTAATTGCTTTATTGTCCGCAAAATATAGTTAAACTATACACGCCATGCGCTGTGCATGACTTTTGGGAGGATTGTTCACTTAATTCAGTGAAGAGTCCAGCAAAAACCAGAACTATGCGGCATCCACGCTTGCGGATCGCGTGATTCAACCCTTTGTCTTGTTCACCTTCCTTATTGTATGCTTTGGGTAAACTCGAGCCCTACCCGGTCGAATTAGGAGTTGTATGCATCGTTTAAGCTACAATTGAGCGGATCCTATAGCCGGACCACTATGCGCCTCCACATCCACCACCTTCCTCCGCCACTTCCAAGGGCTGCTTCACCCTCTAAAAGAAAATTTGATGCACAGAAAAGTGTTTAATTTGACTCAATAGATTTCGCTGGTTTAAAGGACAAATTTATTTTCAATCCAGAAAGCTTCATTTTGTTGGAAACTATTTCTTTAAAATTCAAATGAAACTTATAGGTCTGCTTTGCGGACACCCCCTTCAACGGGTTAATCTAATTTCCTTAAACTCCTTTGAATTAAAAAACTTTACTTTCCTCTGAGGATAAAATAATTCCCTCGTTCTAATAAGTCCGTTTAAGTAACAGGTTATATATTTTTTTCCTCTTTTATATCGGAAAAATTGATTTTGAGTAGAATGAAGTTTCTTTAAATAAATTGTTGATGAAGAAAAAGATTAGAAAAAATCCCTCCCTACCATTCTTTTATTGCGTCGAAAATAATCTAAGACAAAATGTCGTCACCTTTAAAAGAAAATGACTCTTTTATCATCTTCCTCAGTGGTTATGCCTTGAAAACTTAGCCAAAAAACGAAAATGTCGAGAACAAAATTAATTGTTTAACCAGTTTTAGCCGTTCAAACACTACAAAAATTAAGTGTTTCCGTTTGAGAATGCGCAAAATTTCCAGTAGAGTTTGTACTTATGAAATCTCCCCCACGAAACTCATAGGAAGAAATTTCCCGTTTTGTCATTAGAGCGACGAAAAACGAGGACGGGAGTAAGAAGGAGGGAAAAAAAGAGGCTCGACCTCGAGGATGACGAAGGCGGTGGCACTCACGGGCAGACATAAAGACAATCGATCAAATTATCCACTTTGGTTCATCTGATGCATGAGCGAACTGGTACCAACTCCCGTCAGGAGAAAACTTGCTCTGTTTGAGCACCGCGCCGAGTTGGAAACTTGGGGCTCTCGCTTATTACTTCGAATAAGCCGACCTCTTTTCCTCTCGACGCCCTCAACTTCCAAAGTGCCGGCATTCTTTGAAAATAAACTCGTAATTATTGCTCCGTGGAAAATTCATCGCCAAAATCATACTTTATCGATTTCATCCATGACTTCACCAAGAGACACGATATCTCGAGACATCGTATTTATGAGCCTGTTGCAGTGTTGCCTCCTTCAAAAACTTGCCCCAACTTCAAGCATTGACGGATTCAGCAAATGGGTCAGTTGCGCTGGTCGTAGAATTGTGTTTTGATGCTTGATTCTTGTAGACCATCTTCAAAAAAAATAAGATCTGTTCAGACAGCAACTTTCTACGTTCAATAAGAACCGGGATATCGCGGTTTGAAAAGTTGGGTTTTTGACGTCATCTACTGCGGTAATGACACCCTTGGTTTCTTCCACCTTGCTTTCATCAATCAGTGAGATACACATTTGCACTGTTTACTCAACGTAACTCGGATGTAGGCAAGGTGAAAGAAACCAAGTGTCACTGTGTGGATGACGTCATAAACCAAATTTTTCAAAGCGTGATATCTCGGTTAATATTGAATGTAGAAAGTTGCTGTTTGGACAGATCTTATTATTCTTAGCTGATCTACAGGAGTCAAGCATTGAAACACGATTCTGTGACCAGCGCAACTGACCCATTGGCAACTCTGTTTTCTTCATTTAAACCTTTATAAATGTATCGATTCTTAGAGGAGTCAGGTATTCCGACAAGAATCGATTATGTAACATAGGTTTAAATGGGGGAAATTCGATGTTGCCGAATCGCTGGATCCGCCTCTGCCATTACGTGAATGTTCATAAGAAATAGCCTAGCTGCATGTCCAGTTCCCTAACTTCTGCTTTGATTATAGTTTTCTATCCGGGAACTAAACGATATAACGCTCTGAAACACTCTCCGAAGTTTTCACAGATCATGATGTTTATATCGAAGGCTAACGAACAATATCGTCTAACTGATAATTTTGGCAAAAAAGAGTCAGCGACTTCGGCGCATTCTACAGTTCTGGAAATTTGTCAGTTTGCAGATAGATGGTATTGTTCGTTAGCAATCTTTATTTAAAAGATAGAACTCCTTTTCTTCAAGGACTTGCGACAGCGCGACGAGCGAAAAATCTGTGCAGAATTTGAAGAAATTTAAAGCGCCTGCATTTTTTTGCATATGCAACAAGGATACTCGTCGAGAATTACAAGTTGTATGTAGGCGACGTGTCGCTTTTCATCACTCGCCGCAAAAAATGAAACTTTCCTAGAGGCCTAGCGTCCACACCGTGAGGATTAATGAAATGAAAGAAAGCAAGAAAATTCCTTTATTTGACCCTGTCCTTTTTTTGGCCCAATGACGTTGATTTTGGTTATTCCTCGTGGGGCAAGTATGAATCAATTTATTTCAACATCAACCACAAAGAACGTCTCACTACTGAGCTAATTTTGAAAATTTTGAACGTTTGATAAATTTAACCTGTTCTACGTAAAATTCTGACAGAGATACATGTCTCGTGGAAGTTTAATTTTCACTCTGTCTAAGGGTCCACTCTCTTAAATGATAATACCTTTCTGAGTCCGAGAGATTAAGTAAAACTATCGCGCTACGGCGCAAAATTAATTTCACCCTTGAGTATTCCTCCGTAAGCGCAGAAAAATGGTGAGTCCGACACTTTCATCCAAATTGAGTCATAAATCATGAGAAGTCTCACCTTAACGAAGAAAGGGCAAGGTCTGTTGAATGTAAATTTTAATTGGACTCATTTATGGCCAAAAGAAACTATGTGAAAATAATCTAAATTAAAAAGAACTAAGTGCATGAGGTTTGCGTCCCACATTGTTCCTTTTGATTTCGTGTATTTTCAGATACATAGTTCTTTTATTATAAATGTGTTAAAGTGCAGTGACAAAACTTGCGTACCAGCAAGATCGGGTGACATTTTTTTTTGGTCGGAGTCGAGCAAAGATGAGGGAAAGAAAACTGGGTAAACAAAAGGAAATTACGGTGGCAAAGTTTCAGCTGAGTTTTGTTGGTTGCATACATGCACGTGAAACGAGAACACCGGAGAAATGGAATTGATTATACGGAAGTCCCGCACTTTATCTACCGTATACAAACAGTGCACGTCTGATAACGCGGGTGATACTTGAATTCAAGTTCGTATTATATGTAACGTTTTTTACTGTCTTTCTTTCAGCGTGAGTAATATATTCTACCTCTTTGCTCATCTGTTAAATAAGTTTAAGGTTCTCTGTATGGTCGCATTGTTTTATGCTTTCGACGAATCAGGAGTTGACATTTTTTACGTTTATTTGTCGTGAATCAGCATTTTTGCGAGCAATTGCATAAAATAGCACTTTTTTCGGTTTCACAGATATTTGCGGGTTTCCTAGAGCCCTTAAAAGGCATCATAATCTAATGATAAATTGTATGTGTTACAATAATTTGAAAACTGCTATTGTACGTACGGTCGTCTTCCACCCCCTAGCGTGGCAATGTTCAATGATTTCAGAATTGTTTTTAAAAGAAGACAAGTCCGTTTTCAGTTGAACAATGGCGCACACAAGAATATCAGCGTTTCAAAATTTATATAAAGCTGTAAATAGTTGTACAAAAAGTTGTGTAAAGTTAAAGTATGGCGGATATGTTTCCCTTTAGAAACACCTTTTTCATTCACCATCAATTTTTCGTCCAAATACGCACCTTGAATCCAAAGTTACCACCCGAAATTACTTTTTAAGGGACCTGGTATTTTTTATTTCATTGAATAGATAATTTTCAAATTTGGCCTACTTCAGGGAGATGACCCCTTTTAAAATCAACGGATGATAATTGTGAATCGATTATTAAGGTGTTCGTTGCGGATACCCCGTTTATCGACCCTTTTCAATATGTTTAAATCGGAAATCAATCGATATATCGCAAATCACGCCACGCCACTGGTCGTCGAGTGCCTTACTAGTTAAAACAACAACGCAAGAATATCTGGTGGTCACACACTTGCACCATTCAAGGCGTGCTCTTATTTTGCACTTGGCAGATGACATTTTTTCGCCACTTGGGGTACACTTGGCGGCGCGCAAGGAGAGTTGCACATTGTAAAAAGCGAGCTTACTTGTCTGGCCCTCGGGATCTCGACAGGATCCCGATCGGACCGGAGTCAGGTGGAGAGAAAAGTTAGCGTTGATCGTCTTCGTCCCCGTCGAGATGTCACGGTGCGCGCGGTGGAGTGCGGTCGGAATGCAAATCGCGCCTCCTTCATGGCGCTGTCTCGCGGCGAGAGCGGAATCCATCCTCTCAATTCACCATCCGGACCGCTGATTTTATGACCCATCCAGTTTACAACAATCCACTTTAGGACTCATAATGGCGCGCTTCGGTGCACTTCCACCGCCCACGATAATAGCTCCGCGGCCAAGATAAAGTTGAATATCTGCGGGGAGTTTGCGCTTCCAGCTTCCTAGCGACGAGCTTTTTAACGACAGGAACCCGGTTGTTTCCTCTTGTTAAGAAACCCGGCTTTATCTTAGCGCGCTGGCGGACACAACGGGATCACCCGTAAAATCTGGGACCGGGAAATTGGATCGACCCCCGAATTGGATCAAACTCAACAACTGCCCCCGAGCCGAAACGCTTCCGTCGGAAGATTCAAAGATAAAGTTAATGGGTGAGTCGCGCTTGTCGCAGAGAGCGCTTCGTCGGTTGAGTCTTGCAGATTAACGAAAAATAATGAGATCTGTCGAAAAGCCAAGTTTGGAAGTCTATATTATTAGAGGAGATGACAACCCTCGAGGAATGGAAAGATGTCGAGTCTTGAAAAAACAGGAGAAACTAGAGAGTCAAGAAATTCTGTCTGATTTGAGAAAGGTCACAAAATTTTTGTGACGGCCCTTGATTCTCTCTCGAATAGAGCCTCCCAAAATAAGGGCTGACTTTCGCCCCTTTTTCGGTATTTGATTCGACCATCGAACCAAGGTTTAAGTGAAAAATTATAATAACAGAAAACTTAGGAAAAAAATTTCAAAATGAGTGTAGGAACCGTTTTCGAGTTACGGGGGGGGGGGCAAAGGGGTCAAACTCCGGCCGTATTTTTCGCTATTTTCTCGTTGAATTGAAGTGTCTACGGGGTTGTTATCGTTGTTGACACCTGTTAAACACACCGGTTCCCACTTATATTTACACGCAAAATCGAATTTTAATGTTTAGGAGTAAATATATCGATCGGGTATATCAATTTTTTAGGATTCTTACGAAAAATCGAGGATTTTTTGAGATAGAAATTATTCATTTTTGATTCATGGATGACTGAATGCATCTAATATGACTGTAGTATCTCATTTTTGATCTCATTTGGACTTTGTGATCTCATTTTAAAGATCAACTCAATACCTATCGATTAAAACCAAGATCAGCCCATTCGGATAAAAATTGACCGAGTTATGGCAATTTGAAATCAGCGAGGAAAGTTTACGCCTACGATTTTTAAGGAAGATTCTTCATCGCCGTAAATCGAAAAGTCGGCCTATAAAGTGATGCTTATTGTGTTTTTTTCATTTTCGAGGTGTCATTTATCAACATTTTGTACCACCAAACACAACAGTTGACAGTGCGTATTATTGCAAAGTGCTAAAGGAGTTGAGAATGCACATTTCCCGGAAACGGTCGGACTTGAAAGCTTCGTGGATACTCCATCAAGACAAGCGCGGCCTCACACATCGAGCTTAACACGTGAATTTATGAGTAAAAATGGAGTTGAAACAATCCCTCATCCCCCTTACAGCCCTGACTTGGCTCCATGTGATTTTTGGATGTTTCCTACACTTAAAAAGGAGCTTCGTGGACGAAGATTCGAATCGAAGACCGAAATCCAGAATGCAATTCAAAACTTTTTCAACGCCATCCCAGAGGAAGAATTCAGGAAAACAATGTTGGATAAGTGGCAAGAGCGCATGAAAAAGTGCATCCGGTTTGATGGACGGTACTTTGAAAAGCAAAAGGAAGTTATGGAAGATTCGGAGGAAAGTGGATACGAATATTAACTTTTTGAATCCTGGTAAGCGAAAAATCTTCCTAAAAACTGTAGGGGTAAATTTTCCTCACTAATTTCAAATTGTCATAACTCGGTCAATTTTTATCCGATTGAGTTGATCTTTAAAATGAGACCAAAATCATGTCTGTATCTATCTTACTTTTGAAGTTACAGAACCAGTCCCGGTACTTTTGGGACACCCTACGTATGATATTTTTACTCTACACATATGCCTGAATACGCATCATAAGGGACCTATGTGCTTCCTAAGTTGCAAGTATTAATTATTGTTAGATGATTGGTCTAAAACATTCAATACAACCAGTAAAAATTAACTGTCCCCTGCGAGATTCGAACCCCCGCTCGCACAAAAAGTGACATATACCCGACGTCAGAATGGTGGCTCTGCTGACTGAGCCATCTCGCCGTATGAGAGTGACGGGAGAAAATAGAACAGTTAAGTGATCTCGGACGCTGAGCGGGGCTTCACAAAAGACGACCTTGAGATTTCGGCAGTTCGGCCACTGGCGTCATAAGAGACATCGGATTAAAGCGCATTACTCTGTGAGACATTGTTTACCTATGCTGTCATATGTCACAAGGTTCATCTCAGTATGGATTTGCGATCGCGGCAGTAAACTGAGGCAATATTTCTGTATTCATGGATTAAATCCATCAATCGAGTTCTGATTTTGGCTCATATATCCGTAACGGGTCCTCCAGAGCAATTTTCCACCTTGTACGATGGTTATTATTTCTTTATATCTATGTTTAAAATTTGAGGTGGGATAATGGCGGCTTCTCAAGAACACCGAGGTAGGCGATCTTTTGCACCAACGAACAGAAAACTGATGGCGAAAAATAATCAATCAGAACCTCCCAAAAAAAAGAATTTGCCTAAAAACGGAACTTTGTGGTTCTGCGCAGAGTTACCAGTCAGACACGACATCTTAAGGTGGAAAAAAACTCGCTGAAAGCGAATTTTAGCAATCAACACAACTTGACGTAGAGACATGATTGGCTAAAAAATACAACGGTTTTTGATACATCGGAAAATCAACCAAAAATCGGAGACTGGGCGAAACGCTCAAGGTCGCAGAGGTATAGGGAATCCCATGGCGAAAGCAACGGAACGATTCTAATATCATGGGGAACTCCGTTCCCATGAAAAAAATACGTAGGTTTCGGTGTACTACAGTCATATTAGATGCATTCAGTCATCCATGAATCAAAAATGAACAATTTCAATCTCAAAAAATCGTCGATTTTCCGTAAAGAATCTTGGAAAATCGATATAACCGATCGATATATCGACTCGTCAACATTAAAACTCGATTTTGCGTGTAAAAATACGTAGGAACCGGTGTGTATAACATGTGTAAACAACGATTACAACCCCGTAGACACATCAATTCAACAAGAAAATAGCGAAAAATAAGGCCGGAGTTTGACCCCTTTGCCCCCCCCCCCCCCCCCCGTAACTCGGAAACGGTTCCTATACGCATCTTGAAATTTCCTGAGTTTTCTGTTATTATAAGCTTCCACTTAAACCTTGGTTCGATGGTCGAGTCGAATACCGAAAAAGGGGCAGAATTTTGGGAGGTTCTTTTAATTTTTCTAGTTCTATGGGGAGCTAGGGGTTAATGATTTTCCAGAAATAAATCTTTTATAAATTTTGCTTGATAGCAACGTGTAAATCCAGAACAAAACTAGTCATTATAACAACCACTGAGAAGTGGTCATCAGTGCGGCGTGGCGTGAATGATCGATCATCATCGATATTTCCTCATTTGAAGCTATGGTAAAGAATCGATTATTTATGGTAAAGTATCTATCTTCTATGGTAAAGAAGCGGATCGGCTTCGGGTATGTTGAATATTGTGCAGTGTCCTTTATATATCAGATTAAATTGCAAACAAAATTGTCCGAAAAATTTGAAGACAATTGTAAAATTTCCGGGTAAAATCGTCGGTTAATAAAGGAAAATTGGCAACGTTTAAAGGCTCATACGGTGCTCTTCCTTAAAACGGCGGTATAGTACGGTCAAATTTTTTTTAAAAAAGACTCACTTGCACGTCGAGTCTTTTTTTAAAAAAAAAATTTGATAATATTCTTGTGCGGCCTCCAAGGCGAAAAAGTTTTTCGATTTTCGATTTTACGTTTTATTTTCGTTGAGTATAGGACGGGTTTTAAAAATGTTGAAGTAGAGCTGTATCTATAATATTAAAGAGAGTAACGGAGGTGACGTCAATGCTAATAGCGGCTGCCTCGGCAGTGAGAGCTCTTGAATGGGCACTAGCACCAGCACCAGCCAGACTCAATATCTTTCAAGTGCGCGTTGTTGTTTACTCGGCGTACTCAGTTGGAGGACAACTCAATTAAATCCTACCGTGCTGGAGAAAAAAACGCATCATAGCACTATTTTCCCTTTGCCCTCTTTGTCTATTGCTTTGTCTCTCAGTTCTAATAATCAGCTGCTGACCAACTCGGGTCTATATGGACTTGATATCGTCACCTTCCAGGCAAAGTATCACAAGCGCCATGCGACGTTTAAAAGTTTCCACCGCTATTTTATTTTTTTACAGAGAAATAGTTGGTTGTAGTTGTCCGAAAATTTCACTGAATTTTTTTTGTGCTGCCCATAAAATTCAGTGAAATTTTCGAACAAATTCAACCAATAATTTCTACGTAAAAAAATAAAATGGCGGCGAAAATTTTTAAACGTCGCATGGCGCTTGTGATACTTTGCCTGGAAGGTGACGATATAACTGGAAGGAATTATGAACAAGGTTATTCCCTCACGAAAAGTTTCAAAAAAATGCATGCGTCAGTTGGGGACGCATCAGATGAGAATGAGGGAAGTAAAGGAGAATGATTAAGGTTGGTTAAATGAATTAAATTAAGAGGAGGATGGAGAAGATGAGGAAGAAAGAAAGAAAAGTACTTTCGAAAATTTCCGGATTCAACTCGTAAATCAGCGTTTGATAATCACAATCATGCGAATTTAAGGTTCCTTTTTGTTTAAAACTAAAATGAAACAGAGTCAAATCAGTCATTGAAAACAATCTATTTCACGTGACAAATACCTAGAATTAGTTTAATTACTGCCGCATTGCGTGCCGCGCAAGTCGCCGCACCGCGAGCCATCGCCGCGAATGCTAAGAAAACCGAAACGCCTTCAATTATGCACGCATGCAACACGCACATCCATAGAGTACGAATTGTTGTATCAAAGCGCCTTGGCACCTTGTGTCGGTTTTAAACGTCTGTTTTTGTAGTATCTCAGCCTTATTTTATCCTTTTTTATATTATACTCTGATGTAAGTAAATAAGTTAGTTTACGGGCCTCTGTGCATTTTTTCAATCCATGCAAAGAAAAATAAATTAGACGTATTTGAATTTTTAAATGCAATACACAAACCACCTCTTTACTATCTCGCGTTTGGCTGCCAACTTGTCATTTTTGAACCTCGGTGCGTCGAGCCGAACGGAGTCAAATCCGAGCCACTCGACCTCTAGAACGCGCCATAAACTGCGTTCTGCCCTAAATGTGCGAGTAAGCTAGAGCAGGGATAAAACGACGCGTTCATAAAGTATTCTCATTCAGATGGCTTTAAGGCCGTAAATGAAATGACCCGGCAATGTAAGCAGCTTTGACGGCCCAATTGACCGTATTTTCTTCGTCTGTGAAACAGTGTAATTTGTTGTCTCCTTCCGTAAACATTCACTTGACCCCTTCCTTCCCGTACCTTTGTTTGTGTTGTCTCCGAAAAGCGTAGTTTTGTTGCAGAGCAGTCGCGCGCAAAGATCTCGGATGTGTTGAGCGCTTCATCGAAGCACCAGAGTTCATCATGATTTTGAAATATACATGATTCATCCGCAAGGTTGAATCAGGCCAATCCACCTATAAACAACAACAACCACGATACTTTTGGCACCATTTCCTCTAAATTTTTCCTGTGCAGTTTTGATGTTAGGCAAAATGCTTCCACGGATCTGGGTGCTTCCTTTGAAATTTTAAAACCACGTAGTGCTACCTACATACACAAAAAAAGGAAGAAAGAAAGAAAATAAAAGATAAGTCAAAATTGCACCCATCGTTGGCCAAATCAATCACGAGGTTAGTCACGTGATGCGCTAAAATTTCCGGAAACAGCCGAAGATCAACGAAGAAGCACCGCACCATTGCCGGCCGGTCAATTGGCTTTCCCATTAAGTCATGTTAGATCCGCCCTTGGTGGTTTGACCAATCTGTAACGAAAATGTGCTCAAAGTAACGGTAGCCAGAGCCACACATGTAAAATTTCGTGAAATTCATTCCCGAGCAATTCTACGAGATCTCACGAATTTTTTGGTAGTTAGTAGGTAAAAGAGCTTGCATAAAAATTTATAAGGAGTAGTATCGAGAAGGGCCGTCGTTGGGCCTAACCTATCTGAAGTTCCTTAACTCAACAATTGTTGGCTAATTTATTGTCTATATTTTCCAGAATGCATCATGATTTAGCCATTTTCCGTCTTTTTCGGGTCTAATATTGGCCTAAAAATAGTCTGAGGGCCGACTTTTACAAAAAATGTGCATTGTTTGACATTTGATACAAAACCTGTAAAACTCCCACTTTCCGTCAAAATCGGCTCTGGACCCCATGTCCTGATCAGTAGGGCCGAGAATGACCGGATTCTGATGCATTCCATAAAGTATGGACTTTCAATGAGCAAAAAATCGTATATTTGAGGAAATTAAGGGTGGGCCCAAAAACAGCCATTATCGATCCTCCTCCTTTCGGTGAGTTTACCAAGCAAACGTACAAAGTACCAAACAATCAGAAACATGAATTTAGTAGGAGTATACCACCAAATAAAGTTAACGTAAACTGATATGCATTAAGTCATAGCTAAAATGTAGCTGTAGAGTAGTGTAGAGGCATAAAATCTGTAAATTGTTGCAAAGCAGAAACATGTTTAAACAAATCATCGAACGAATCCTTGCGTCGAAGTGCTGAGTCGGCAACTTGTTTTCCAAAAACCACTTAACCAACCGAATTTACAAGAGATCAACAAGGCCTGGGATGCAAGTTCGAGGGGACGTGGAGAGCAGTTTGTTTCTGCATACGTGCATGCTTTTATCGAAAATAACGTTCAAAGCAAAGCTGGTCTCCATTTGCGCACGTAATGGATTTGAATCGAATTCAGTAGCTTCAAAAGCAAATACTCCGGGACCAGTATCTCATACATATCCTAATATGCTCCAGTAATTTTTCATCAAGTGTTCTTTTATCGTTCATATTGCATCCACGTTACGTCAATTCATTCCGCTGGATAGATTCTGCCCGTAATATTTAATATTCGAAGCTTGATTAAACTAAAATAAGAGCTCTATTTCTGCCGCTTCTGATTTACAAAGGAGTGCCCGCTGCGACATTTAGAATTAAACTTCGTTTGGTGCTTTGATTCAAACTTTTAGCGAGCAGTACTTGTCTTGCTATGCTAGAATAAATCACCAGCGTAGATTAAATATTAACGAATTTAATGAAAAGCACAACGTACATATTCAAGTAAATTGACCAATAGTCAAAGGGAGAATCGGCGCAAATTCTCGAAAGTTGGTATCCAGTATAGAGATAATGAATTCCAGATGGAGCAGCCTACTTTGACAAATATCGATTGTTTTAGTTACCTTTAAATGGCAATAACACAGTGTTGCCAGTTATCCAATATCTTTAACCGTGAGAGTGAAAGCACCATTTCACATGTATCCTCAGCATTGCGAATATGTCATGCAGAATATGTATAGACAGCAGTTTTCAGGATTAACTTGTAAGTAGGAAATCAGGCAATCAGCGTGTGTTATTTACACCTAAACTAGCAGCTCAAACTTATTTCGAAAAAAAACGAATAAACTTATCTCATATCGACGGCGTTAGTCCGCCATCACATATCTCGTTTGCGGTGTCTGAAAATCTCTGCCTCTTTGTTATTTTTTTAAAGGAGAACAAATTGACATCATTCCTTGAAGTTTTTTCAGAATTTTCTTCGCACAGTGAAGAAAAATCACAAGAAAAATCACAAATGTAACACTTTTTTGACAAAGGTCTCTATTTTTTAGCATGTAAAAACAATATGGATTCTCGGGCGGTAAGAATGCATGGGAATTATAAAGCGCCAGTGACGTCAGCGGCAACGAAGCCGTCTCCTTTGTCGCTATCTTCCTGCGCTTTAACTCATAAGCCCAGTCCTCACCACCCTTTTGCCATGCCCACGGCTCATGATTCCCGTATTCAGTAGGCACATAGTTCTACTTGCTGAATTTAAAATCCCGATTTTCCATTTCACCAAAAGGAATCACGCCCGCTGACCCCGCTATTTCATCTACCTCGCCACAAGCAGACCCCATCTTTCCCACCGCACATGGTTTTGTATGGTAGAAATACGTCTAATTGGACGTATTTCTGTCAAACAGAACTTGTGCATTATAATGTGAGCCCTGTTATGCATGCATTCTTAAGGGTAGATATCTGGGCTCATGTCTTAATGCACATAGTTCCGTTTGTTATAAATACGTTCAATTTAGGGACAGCCCCTTAGGGATTTCAAGGAAAAAAGCTGTTTGAGTAACAACAATGAAGACGGTCCTCAAAATGTTGGGAATGTTGGAATTCCAGGAGACTTGTCATCCTGTTTTTCGCTCTCTCACCTTTTGCCACCCTGCGCCCCATTTTTGTCGGACGCCGGCGAAAAGCGAAGGCGGAAGGGGTGATGATAAGCGGGATGGATGGGGGTTGGCGCGGCGGAGTGACCGAGCGGCGGACTTAATGGAGAAAAACGGGAAACTTCATTAAGGGGCGCCACCGCGGAGGTTAAGAGGGACCTGGATTTTCCGCAGATTTAATGCGACTAGCTTTTTGCCCGAGGACCCTGCCCCTCCGTCAAGGCCTTGCTTCGACGCCGGCGTCCAGCCTCAGAGTGGATTAGGTAAATTTTGATCGGAGTCGTGACATCGTGTCGGTGAGGGATCATGATTTTCTTCGCAAAAAAGAGATGTTCTTGTTGTTAGTGTTTTGCGCGATGGATCAGTTGTCCTGGTCTCAGAATCGTGATTCAACGCTTAATTCTTGTATATTAGTTAAAAATATTAACATCTGGCCGAACAGCAACTCTCTACACTAAAAAATGGGTGCTGGTTAAACATTTTGGATGTAAAAAAGAGTGCGACAACTCACGAAATGATGAATCAACCACTATAGGAGATATAATACCGAAAATGGAACGTGTACGGAGAAAAAAACTTCGTGCATGGGACCTGAAGTTGAGGTAAATGGATCTCTGAAGTTTTCTGATCACGCATCCGAAAACTTGAGGTCAAGCTGCCGAAGTTCGGGTCAGACATCGAGGCACTTCGGTATGTACCGGAGTACTTCAGATGTGTGACCCGAACCCTTCAGTAAATATCGAAGTACTTCAGATGTCTGACCCGAACCTCGGCAGCTCGACCTCAAGTTTTTAGATACGTGATCCGAAAACTTCAGATATCCATATGACCTCAACTTTGGGTCCCATGCACGAAGTTTTTTTCTCAGTGTGGTCCACAAAAATTTAAAATGTAATTATTTCTGCCGGAACCTTGCGAAACCGCAATCTTATGTTTCCAAAAATCTATATCTCATGTTTTAAAATCTAAAAGTTGGACCAACCGACCAAGTGCAAAAGTCGGGCACTTTGCATACGACGGAAACCCCACGTGTCCAAAAACAATACGCTTATGCTGCTGTCACGAGACCCCCCAAAAAAAGAAACAAGCAGGAAGCTCCAACGCATTCGCGTCGGAGAGCGGCTCTGGCGACAGTAGTTGTAGTCAAGAATGAGGGCCTAGACACATTTTGTCACTGATGTACAATCCGACAACTGTCGATTCATGTTTTGTAACTTAGCAGATTTACGTAGCCGGTGTATAAATGTGTATTGGCCCTTGATATGCAGAATGCATGGCACTATCACTTGTTATATACTTTTAATTTTGAAGGCTCTTTGGAGGTCCGCATCCTAAAAAATCTCTCCCACAGTATTTTTTTTAACTTGTCGTTGTGATTGGGCGCCAATTTCTTTCAATTGAGTGATCATCTTCTTTTTTTGTCAAATAACTAGTTTGTGCAACAATAAGACTGAAACTGACTGTAACTGAAATTTTGTCTTTTTAGATATTTGGTTATTTTGTATTTATTAGATTGTATATTTTCACAGCCCTGTGATAAGAAACTTTGGAATGCATGGTTGATAAGTCGTTTAGCGAGGCTGCAAAAAATTTGCATTTTTATATCTGAAATTGTAGGTAATGGTTTTGAATATCGAATTGCGATATATTACACGGTTAAGATAGGGCTATATGTCTTGTCGTAAGCGGCGACATAGAGTCGATGTCATTTCAATAATCGCCCCGATGGCCACGGTAGTTGTGTGCCGTCTGCCCACGTAGCAAATGGGAGGCGAAAATGGAAGTCATCAGTGCATCGGTGAGTGTTGAACGTGAAAATTGCGCGGGCCCCGCAAATTTCGCGATCATCGATGTGTCGGGGCTGAGCATCCATCATTTTCTATCTTGTTTTGAAGCTATGTGAGTTGTGATAAAGTACATAATTTTTTTGTATTATATTACTGTATAAATAGTGTAAAATTTGTACAGAACTTTGTACAAAATAGTTTCTTGTAAAAAGTGTGGACTACTGCCACGTCGTTTCCATACAAACTCCCAATACGCCGCAAGTACCACAAATGCCCATGTTAACCAAATCACCTCATCATCCATTTTTTAAGGACACAATTTTTAATTCAAATCAACTTACTTTATCAAAACTCCAATCGTTTATCAAATAACATATATCGAGTCATTTTAACAAAATCAAAGACGGCATAATATCATTTATCACACAGCCAAAAACCTAACCTAGAAACCACGATGTTCACAAACTCAAATTGGAGAACACTCATTGGTCCAATAATAAAAATTGATTTGCCGCCTTTTTTCTTTGCAAGCAAAACGTGTGAACATGTCTGAAAATGGGATCGGGCGTCAACACTCAACGATGCACTGATGACTTCCATTTTCGCCTCCCATTTGCTACGTGGGCAGACGGCATTAGACGTTTACGGTTTCCTTGGTAACCTTTGTTTGCTATCAGCTGATATCGAGTAATATGACTAGGAAGCTCCAACCCAGTGGTTGGAGCTTCCTTAACCGCGAAAACTTTAAAATTCAAATTTTCAAATTTTGAACGTAAAGTACATTTTTTCCATCACGAGATTAAAGCACAGACAAGTTTTGAATTATTGACTGTATCACCATGATTCCAAAAATACACTACACAACATAGCATTGGCTAACAATAAAACAATATGCAATAAAATAAAGTCATGACAAGGAACATAGCCGAAAATGGCGCCGATTCCCATTAACCAACGCGCGGTCTCTCCAATGTAACATGGTCCAATGATACTCCCCAGCTGGGACCGTCCGGAATAGCAGCTCTAGTGCAAGCACCAGAGCCGCTAAAAAGAGAAATGCCGTCTAGTTTCTCTCAGAAAATTGTAAAGCCTACCGTTCCCAGATACTCCTCTTTTCCGTAGTGCAGTGGAATACAAAGCTTAAAGTCTATTTTCAAATAGTTCACTTTACATTGTTCATTACGTTGACACTTCTAGAGAAAAATCTCAACGGAATACTATAAATTAAATGTAATGTTCAGTGTCAAGCGGCAGCAAGGCACTCCAACTGTGGATCGCATTTTTAAAACAATGAGGATTTTTATGCGATAGGCGAGACCGTAACTTGTCCCAATCCTCCCCACCCACCCCTCACTCGAAAAGTCCAGTGCCCTTCCCTTCAGTCGTTCTCAAATTATCGTTCCTCTGCCGTAAGGACGTAACCGCTTTTTGAATCGATCCCTACTGTCCGTATAACTCCTTGCTCTCCGAGACGCTCACGAATATTTAGATACACCCTTACGCCAAAGGAGCGACGGAATTTCTCGCCGGGAATGGACCAAGGTGTGTGGAAATCGTTGCTGCCAGTTTTCCGCTTTGTGCTACCGCACAGTGCGGCCCTCCGCTTTTCTTTTCGATTCTAAGTAAAATCCTCTTGAAGGCATACTCAAGAATATTTCTGCTTAAATTGAGTCACTTTTTCCTCTGATGAAATTCAAAAATTATGCTAAACGTTATTAAGTACGGATGCTGGGACTAAGTGAGTTTTTGGACTACAGCTCTCTTTTTGTGACGTAGCATCTTAATTTATTTTGCGGGGAAAGCTCCGTACTCTTAAACGATGCTTGTCATTCTTCATACGTTAGAGCGCCTTCAATTTAGTGTGATACTGTGCAACACCTCTATGGTGAAATTTGTGCTTGAGGCGCCGCCGTAGTACTCCGCGGCGCGGCGAGCGCCTACAAACCTAACAGGGATACTTCACGCATTGCGCAATGCGTGAAGTATCCCGTTAGGTTTGTAGGCACCAGTGCGCGGTTCGCGCTGGCAGAACACCGCTCCGCGCAGAGGACACACAGAGGAAAGAGACGTCAACTTCAAATGAAGTTTTCTTGCTGCAAAATGGGTGGTTGACATTTTCTTAATCCTCAGATATCCAACTTCAATTCTACTTTTTGCGACTATCAGAGATATTTTAAGTTAAAGTTTGGGGATTTCACGTTGCTTTTACATTATTAACACAGGGCTTATTTAAGGTTGCCAATTTCAAATGAACTTTTCTCTACAAATACGCAAAAAATCTCGAAGTTTCATTTTCTTATTCGTCGAGTGTTTTACTTTGATAGTGCAAACAGATTTTCCTACGTCGGTGTCACTATCTTTTTAAAGTTAAGTGTCTTTTACCGATTTTTGCCCGCTTCGTCCTTTAGGATGCCGCATTGTGTGCCGTTTTAAAGGAAAATGCCGTATGAATATTCAAATGTTACCAACTTCACTCTCAGAAACAACATGTTTTTGAGGAAATATATGAATATTTTTCAGTGCGTTGGAATTTTTTAGCCAACGTGCGTTAAAAATCAGCATTAAGCTGAAAATCTCAGTACAAAGGGAAAAAGCTCATATGAGCATAATTTTCCTTCAAAAAGATATGCTGTTTGGTGCAACACTAGTTACGACCATTCAGGAAGGCAACTGTAGACGAATTTCGGCCTTGTTGGGCCAATCTTCAGTGCAATGAAGCCTCCTGAATTACAAACAGCATATCTTTTTGAGGGAAAATTGTGCTCATGTGAGCTTTTTCCCTCTGTATTAAGATTTCCAGCATTACACTGATGTTTAACTCACGCTGGCTAGAAAATTCCAACATACTGTCTCATGACCCGTCCGTCTACCGCAATCAGTTTTTGTGAATAATCTTCATTGCAATTTTCGGACGCTTTAGATGAAATAACGAAGAAAATTCTCCAAAAATACGGTGTGAAAAATACTCTCAAATCGTCCCGAAAATTCGTGATTTGTCAACGGAAATTTTCCAACGTCTGAAGGCTCTTACTGCATTTTCCTTAGCACGGCACGGTGGAAGCCGGGAAGATATTGAGAATTAACATGACAACAAGGTAAAGGATAACACCCATAAATAATCGTAGCGGGGACGAACCTTTTTTATTTGTTTGATTTAATCGGGACCCGATTGAGTTCCCCTCCCGTGAGCAGACCGTTTCGTTGAAATATACATTTTAAGCGGATGATAATCATGAGCCCCCACCCTCCTCCACTCAGCGTCCCGCATGTGGGCCGTTGCCATGTTTCAATCAAGTTTTTCCCCACCTACTCTTTCAAGGAGTCACACGGAAAAAAAGTATCGCAATCCCAAGTATACTCCTAGCCGATTTTGGCGCCAAATATCGGAGTAGTTGTACAAGCCAGAGGTATAGTTAAGTCACCTACAAGTGTGGTTGGATCAACCATACCTCTAGCTGGTGCCCTCGGAGTCAGCTAAAGTGTGGTTGGATTAACTATACCGCTGGCTGGTGCCTTTACATGTCTAGCTAGTGCAACTACTCTTACGACTGGCGCCATAATCAGCTGGAAGTATGGGTTGAGATTGTAATACTTTATTTTTGGTGCATAAATAGAGACCCTGGCCAAGAATGAAGCTTATCATTAAGTACCCATCAAGAGGAAGAAAGGAAGGAAAGACACTAAATAATATGGCTCCAACGATGCTGGGTCAAAACTATTTTGCGGGGAGAGCAAGCCGAACAAATTCAAAAAATTTCAATTAGAGTCAGAATATGCATTGGAATATCAGGCCTTGTCCACACGAACGCGGTTCGCGGAACTCAGTTCTAGGAACTTGTTCCCGGAACAAGTTTTTTGCTGAGCTGAAACTATTCCTCCAAAACCTGGAATTTCCCCCGTGCTCCGAGCTTCTAAATATGTTTCTTTTGATGTGAATTTGCTTGTTTTTGTTTTTCACGTCCTTTACATATGATCTTGACATTTATTTTTGTTATTTTGGCGGTCATAATAATCTATTATTTTGCAATAATTGTATAGTTTTATTGAAGTTCCGGTTCCAGTTCGGACGAACCCGTGTGGACAGCATGCCTCGTTTCAAGGAATAAGTTCCGGGAACTGAGCAAGTTCGAGGAATAAGTTCCGCGAACTGCGCTCGTGTGGACAAGGCCTCAAGCTGGGGTCAGGTCGAGAGATATACGACGTTGTGGGTGTTTTTAGATCTCATCAGTAGATCACACTCGTGTGTGGGCCCGGCTCACTAGTTAGTAACCCACGAAATCCAAAGCATCGAAACACCGTCAGGAAATGTTTAACTCAAATTTAGGCTCAAATGTTTGACTTTAATTGAAATTTTTTGAAATGTATGGCGTTGCTCTCCCTCAAAAAAAGTAAGGAACCATCATTATTTTATTAACGATCGTGATACGTATCGAGATGGGCTCGTTGAAGTCCAGGTGGGATAAACCCGGGAGTTGGGATCCGTGGATGCCAGGTGGGGCACCCTCTGGGGGTTTCGTTTCTCGGATAACAGGTTTCTGGCATTATGGCGCCCAACCTATGAACTGCATGGTAACGTTCAAGAAATTCCCAAATCTTCAGTCTGAACTCCACAAATAAATGATAAGTGGTGCACAGAGTAGGTTTCGGGAGATGCGTGAATGTGGCGCACTTTCGTGGATTGAAAAAAGGACTAATCGTGAGAGGAATCACTCTGATTCGAACTACAAGGATACATTCCGCGTCAAATTGCCTGGAAGTTATGCAGCATGCAAAACTTACAGAGCAAGAAGATTAAAAGCATTCTTCAAAAATCCAGTGTCCGATAAACTGTGATACCCTCATTGCAACGGAACGACCTTTTTTGAATCCAGGTTTCGCGGCCGTCACGGGTGGTTATCGCCCTCGGATGAGAATAATGGATCAAATGGCGAAAAAGGACTCAAAAATGCATAAAGTAGTTATTAATTACAGAAAAATACTTTTCTTCAGAGCTTCTTGGATGAGAATAATGGATCGAATGGCGAAAAATGACTCAAGAATGCTTAAAGTAGTCACCAAGTACGGTCTTCTTCAGAGCTTCTTGAATTTTTCCGAAGCCTCTAGAAATTCTGCAAGACGCAGATCAAGAAGCAAAATGTTACAATGCGGGTTGTAAATTGAAATTGAATTGGGAGAAACCACTACATGAGAGAAGTTATCGTCAATTTCAACAAACTTTAAAAGTTATAATGCACAGTTATCACAAACTATTTCTTCTAGAGAAGTCACGTTGCTTAAAGTTTCAATGCGGAATGCGGAGTTTTTAAATTATATTGTCTTTGGGAGTACACATTGAAGGGGATTTTTCCACATTTTTATTCTCTCGTTTCCCTGCGGATGGATGAAGTTTTGACAGCATAAAAAAGAAAAAAATTGAATTTTTTTCAGTATGGCAACAAAGTTGTCGAAATTCCGGGCGGAACTCTCCTTTTGTTTATTATAACACTTTCCGTGCGATAAAAATGCAGTCCCCGCGATGCGCGCGTGATTTATCGTCACCAATGTGATTACCACGCAGATTTCTCTCACTCCCGGCGAAACGCTGTAACTGCGCCCCCCAACTCAAGCCCCCGAAAGCACGGACCCCAACGAGGCGAAAGGCTCACCTCAAACTCCACTTACCTTGTTTCGTCACCAAAGCCATCGATCCACGATAACAACTCCTCGACTCGGAACCGAGTCCATACGCGGTCATTTCTGAATGACGGAAAAAACTCGTACGCAAATTCAAACGTTGCAAAATGCCTTCTCTTAAAAGACGGATTTGCTAGAAAACCCGTCGATATTATTTTTCGAAATTTTTACAGGATACTCTTCGCAATTTTATCCAGTGTGTCCGAAAATTTGAAGAAAAATGGGCCTACATTTTTTCTGAAAATCATTTTGTATCGAAGGAAATGTAGCAACGTTCGGATTTTCATACGGCTCTTTTCCGCCAGGCGACAGGACGAGTCACTCCTCCTTGTCGGAAGAGTTCCGACGCGATGAATTAATGAAATTGATGAAGATCCTGTAAAGTATGAAAAATATCTTATGCGTTTTGTGCGTAGGAAAGGGGGTGTTCATCGCTAAAAGGGCGCTCAGGAATATGAGCGATAGGATATCGGATGGCTGCATCAACGTAATTGGAATTGGATAGCATCTCTCGGTCCGGTGAGGAAATGGGTGTTTTCCCTTGTGCTATCACCTATTACCACTCAGGGCAATATTTGATCAGGAGATAACGATAATAGGCATTGCGCTGTTAAGTGCCGGATTTATGGTAGAAGGCGACCGAGGTCATTCTCCGGCCCAGAGCCTCCACCACAAAATTGTTGTTTTTTACTAAATAAGAATTGCAAAACCACAAGCGGATCCAGACTTTTCGATCAAGAGGAGCGGAAGAGGGGTCGGGGGGGGGGGGCTCTGGAAAATTTTCGATATTTTAAAGCATCTAAAATGCAGTTTGAGCCAATTTTACCATGAATAATTACCAAGCATAAACTTCCTTCATTCTTCTTTCCTCGGTTGTTTCTTTCCTCTCTTTTTCTCCCCTTTTTCCTCTTTTTTGCGGACGAATGTGGAGGAAGGAGAGGGGGACGCACGTCCCTTAGCCCCCTTTGAATTCGCCTATGTGCAAAAGGGTTGCCCACATTAAATAATAATTTTTCGTTCAACTAATTGTATGTTGCTTGGAGGAACCTGGACGTCAAAATCCGGCACAAAAGCTTATAAAATTCACAAATGCGTTCTTTGTTTAATTTCTAATATTTTTCTAATCACTTAGTGTATTATGCTCCAATTCTATTTACACTCTCTAAAATAATTTCTACAATATTTTCTTTATTTGATGCTTGTTTCAGGTAAGATTCCAGCTCGCTTCTATTACTCTCAAGTATTTTACAGTAAACAAAGATGTGTCCCGATGTGTAAGTTGTCTATTTCGCAAATTGATTTCTGATAAGATCTCATTTTACCCTTGAAATATTAGATTTAGCCATGGCGGCGTGGATGGCAGGGCGTAAGGAGTTCCTCAACGCGTGCTTTATTTTCGCTACTTTAACGCTTCGAGAGGGTACAAGAGTGAAATGTAATAAAATACAACTGCAGAAAATTCAAAATTAATCAAATGAATTTAAGTATTCTAAGGAGGGTAAAAATCAGACTTGTCAAAGTGCACACTGCACAGTTCCTTCTTACACATCGCTCGTCAGGATACTGGTTGTTTTTTTTCCTTTTCTTTTTCACTTACTTTTTATTTGATTTAATTTTTTTCGTCCAAATATCAGTTGTCGCCTTCATTTTTTAGTTCATTATATTTTATTCCCACGCCTTACCGGATGCACATTCAACGAAAAAATCTTCAGGAAAGAGGCACACTTTTAGGACGAAAATGCGAAATTTAGGAAAAAAAGAAAAAAAATGAGGCACAGCCATGACCTCCTCTATGAGGCGAAGCTATAAATTGTTTCAGAGATTCCGCGATCTCCTAGTCCTGCTTATCTTTCATGAGGACACGACAAGTTGGCACTCTTCCAAATTCTGGTAGTTGAAACTGTCATAAAGTGAGCTCGTACTTCGTCGAGGTCTGCATTTTTCCGCGAGCGAACCGAGGCGAACGTCAAGCAAGGACTCCGGGCTTCGTACTCAAATGATGCTCTTGATGTTGACGGGAGAAGCTGAGCTTTCGAATCTTCTGAATATTGGACGCCTCGAACATGACTGCTCTGCCAAAAAAATGAATCTTTACCGAGCGCTCCTCAGAATAAGGCGGATTTGGGTCGCAAGCAATAATGCCATGAAAATTCTTCAGATACCTTCCCTATTTTTGGCCCCTGCCACTGATAGGAAACTGAAGACGAGCTTTTTCAAGTACATTTTATTTTGATCTCCAAGAAACAAATTTTTAAGGAATGATTGAATGATGTTTTTAAGAAATCCTAGTAAACAATGTAGGCACTCTTGGTTCTTTAAAACCTCCTTTAAATTTATAAAAAAGAAAAGTTTCATCAAATTTGGTTTTAAAGAAATAAAAGTGAAGGTACCTAAAACATGGTTGAATTTTAATTCAGAAGCTGAAGATTTCCAGTCTCATTCTAATTTTTTTTTTGGAGTTAGACAGATCATTGTTATTGGAAAACACTTGATGCGATTCTTTTTCAACCTTTTAAGAATATTCTTCGCAAAATTTCGCATAAAAATTACTCAGGATATTATTTTAGTAATAGAAAAGAGAGGGTATCTTGAAACATTGCAATGACACAGTAAAAAAATTTTTGAAGAGAATTTATACGCCAGAGTCTAAATTGCACTCAAAAAACTCGAATTCTCCTCACAGACAATAATACTGAGCGGAATCTATACCTTTTTGCTGGGTGTCATACATTTTATGGTGCCGATT
This sequence comes from Bemisia tabaci, assembly GCF_918797505.1. Taxonomy (NCBI): domain Eukaryota; kingdom Metazoa; phylum Arthropoda; class Insecta; order Hemiptera; family Aleyrodidae; genus Bemisia; species Bemisia tabaci. Next base: position 3,690,701 of record NC_092795.1, on the reverse strand, counting down.
TCACTTATAAGATATATGAATTCACTTATGACTAGGGGCTTTTGGGCGCTATATAGACTCCGGCACCGAATTTCAATCCTCCATTTTTAATAGAGCAACCCCCAATGTTTTCCAGTGGCGTGACGTGCTTTGTGATGTATCGATCGATCTGCCATTTAAACCCATGGAAAGGATCGATAAATAGGGTGTTCGCGACGGTAACTTTAGGAACCGATTTCTCACTACAGCTTCAAATCGGTAAATCGATCATTGAGGGCTCGCCACTGGTGTTTTCATTGTTTCACCGGCGTTATGTTCTCTCTTATGCTCATTCCGGGAAGGAATCAGGACGACTGCATTTGCTGGTTGCAATTTAGACACCTGAGGGCACTTTATGGCTCAGTTGAACCGATGAAAAGTTATTTAAACTCAAGAGGTTACAGTGAGGAGTGCGCCCAAAAGGCTGCAGCCGAGTAATCTGTTTGCACTCAAATAACGTTGAATTATTCCGATCTCCTTGGGGCTGCTTCGGATTGATCCAGGAATGAAAGGTCCCTAGAAGGCAGGTGCCGCCTGCCGCACGGTGGATAGTCAATCAGAGAAGTTGGACATGAGGTTTTTAAAACGGCAAATTTTCATGTTTGATTCGTCAAATTTTAAATTTTAACGGGTGTGTCTGGAAGAAAATTTCACGAGGAAACTAATGAAACCACCAATAAAACCTCAAATTGTGTATAAACGCAAAAAACTACACCTCTAGAATGGCCGTCAGATAGCAAACCTGCGCGCGTAACGCGCATGGGCCGGTTTTTTAAGGCAGGAGGGGGGTGGGAGCCCAAGTATAGCTAACCTCAATCTCCACTTCTGCTGCGTCGTGCACACAAGAAGTTGCATAAGGATTACATGTGTAAATTTCAACCTTTGTAAAGTTTGTTTATTTTGAGGTTTGTTTTCAAATATCCTACTTTTTGAGTATAGAAAACCTTTTGAGATGCGATTATTATGTCATCTTTTCATTGCTATACATTTATTCAACAATATTGGGCCAAATGTGGACAGTGTATAACATGGGTTAAGATCAAAGACATAAAGACGGAGCACTAAAAGCAAAAAATGAAGCTTCTAGAGCTTCTTTTCAATCACCTCTACTATTGGCTAGAGGATTGGCGGCGAAATCGGGACAAGTTTGAATTCAAATGTAGGGCGGGAACTAATAAATAAAATTGCGGAAACAAAGTATTTTAGGTTGATTTTTGCCCAAATTCAGGTACACACTCATATTTTTTTAACTTTAGGTTAGTTTCAGACCGTCGTCGACCGATTAATTTCATTTGGGAGTAACGTTGATCTAGAACTGTAACGGCCTGTTTGAACCTGCAGAACCACCATGAGCAGAAGAAAAACTAACTTTATCTGAGATTACTGCCTGTTACCGAGCAAAAGTAGGTGTATTATATTAGGACGCAGACCGAACTTTCTTAGTATATTCGTTTTAGGAATTTAAAATACGTTTCAAAGAAGAAATGTGCAAAAATCAAGAGGACAAGTTCAAATCAAATTTCCGTTTGCCGCCATGGATTCCCGCGCTCATTTACACACTCACACAAGCGCGCAGCGCCGAACCTAGCTTCACTTTTTCCCCGTGCTTTTAGATACGAGCGCTCCGTCTTTATGTCTTTGGTTAAGATGGCAGCCTGCCGTGTGAGCCCAAGTAAACCTAACCTATATCAACTTCAAAGCGTAACGGGTCTCTAACACTGGTCAGCCATTCTAGAGGTGTAGTTCGTTGTATGAAAGGAGTTATAAGCTTTTTTTTTTGTCAAGAGAAATTATTCATTCGATAGATAACAAGAGATTTTTATAAGAGATTTAGTTATAAGCTTTTGAAGTTTCCAAATTTTGTCCGAGCTCTCCTATTGACTCGGTCCACTGTGTGGCGGCGGACAGGTGGGGAGGGAAAGTTTAAAGGGACGCACGAGTAGGAAAGTGGGACGAGAGGAAAGGGTGAAAAACTTGGGATGACGTTCTTTGAAAGCCCTATGCAAATCTCTCAAAGCTCTTGTAATCTGTGGCTCTTGATTCATTTCCTTGTTAAGCATTTCTCTCCGACAAACTCATATTTCTTCCGCAACTATCCTGCCCTCCGCCTTATCTCCTGTCAATATTAGTCTTCCTTAGACATTTAAACATCGCCGCCGAGCAATAAGCTGAATTAGCTTCTATTATTCTTTCTCTCTCCTTCTTTTCTGCTCGCCGTCTACCGCTCCAGGAAACCGATTCAACGAGCGAGAGGGGAAGATAAGAAAATGCATTTAATTTTTAGAGGTGATGTGAAAGCCCCGACACTTCGCACCGCTAGGCTTCATTTCCTTGTTGTATAATTTTGAACTCTTTAAATAACAATTAATGTATAATTGAAGGACCACAGAGTAAGTTACATCGTTAAAGTGGTTTGGGGGAATATCGATGACTGCAGTGAAACGTTTGGGATGCTCTGGTTGTGTTTTGATTTTCTGGAAGGAAATTGGAAAGATATTTTTCATATTCTCTGTAAATATTACAAAAAAAAAAAAAAATTCCAAGACAACTTCAAACTTGGTCAGATTTGTGATAACAGAAACAAATAAAATAGAGTAAAAAATTGATCATAGATTTGTAACTTCTTTATCGGAATTATAAATTTGACGTAAAGCAAGTTACCTTGTTCTATATATTTTTTTCTTTTCGGAGCTAATCAATGTTCGAAATTGGCAATTCAACTGATATTGTTCGGTTTTGAGGAGAAAATATACAAGTGTAGAAATTCGGCAACGAACTACGTTCAACGCATTTTTGCTGCGTTTGGTTCAGTCTAAATTGCCTTACTTGTTTAATACTTTATCGAAGTGCTTCCAGTTGGACTCAAGATATTCAAGCTGGAATGTCTTGTAAAGATTTTCGGTGCTTAAATTTTCACGCTTTACGCTTGATTTCAATTCCTGCATCTCCGATTCCACTTCAATTTCTGCACTTAACGAATCTTTTTCTCTACTTTCATTTTACTATACTCTCGTTTCGTATTTTCCAAGTTTCACTCTGGAAAAGCTATCCGTAGTGCGAATTTTCCACGAGCTTCCTCTATTCAATTGCGATAGTCGTAAGCTCCTTGGAGGGTGTTAGGTAGGATTAGAGCTAATGACTTGCAAATATCGCGCCCGGCAATTCTGCTTATTTCGTGCTAAACTGGCGTTGAAATTGGTAAATCTGGAAAATCCTCGCTTGCTTACCCGTAACGATTACCTTCAAATAACATCATTGCAACTAAGCGACAGAATTCGAATGGTTTCTGAGCATTTCAATAAATTATACGACCATGTCTGTGTAAGTGCGTGGACGGAGTGGACGCTAAATTGAGAGTTCTGTTGAATATGTGCCCAATACTTAGTCCATTAATGTAGGTCGCAATTCAAGAGTTGTAAAATAGCGGACTCATCTGGATAAATACCTTCTAATCGCAAAGTAATCAAGAAATCGACTCGGCAGATCTCAAGATATAAGCAAGAAAAAGTATACATGCTGGCTGTGGTCGAAAATGCGTATTCCTAATTTGGCGGATTCAACCGAAATCATCAGTCGCGAGGCGTGAATGATCAATTATCGATATTTCACCATTAAAGCTTTTCGTGAAGAATCGACTATTAAAGTGTTCTTTGCAAACACCCTGTTTATCGATTCTTTTCGATGGGTTTAAATGACAGGTCAATCGACATAGATCGCAAAACACGTTACGGACGTTACGCCCCTGAAAATCAGCCTTACTGATTTCAGGACATTCCGTCAACGATTTTTTGTCCGCGCATAAAATAAGCAATAATGACTTGGCCCTCGTGTTATATCTTAGTCCGTATGTAAAATTATATTGACAATATCGAAATGAGAAGATTTAGAGAGAAGATGTTTTTATGGTAACTCATTTTTAAATGAAATGTTACTTTCTTCTTTTGATTCATTTAATTTCCAGTTGTTTTTGGTGAATAATTGGCTTTATTTCTATCCTTTAAATTATCAATGTAAAATATACCTAATAGGCACTTTTTCTTAATGTATGAAAATATTACTTCACTTTAAAAACAATTACATTTTTAAATCGTGGCAAATATTTGTAAAACCCTCTCCAAGCAATGACATCGATAACAATTTCAATGAGCCGTAGATGTGTTGAAATAGCTATACAAACATGAATTGAAGAGGGAAAAAAAAACAAGAGGCACGCAATCTTTATTTTTAACCCATTTGCACATCGATCTTTTCGAGTCAAATAAGTACAATTTTGAGCGTACAAGATGCTTGAACACAGCAAAAAGACAAAATATAAAAGAAAAAATTAAACTGCTCTGGAAATCATTTTTGACATGGAACCACTTTAATATTTACAAAATACATGGTATATTTTCCTTTAAAATATATTTTTTTTCATCAATATATACATGAGAATATTTTATGCAAAGTGTGTAAACATTTCAAAATCATGAGTTGAAAAACGCTGAGTCTGCGAGTTTAAATATTGAAGCCAAACACAGAGAGGAGCGGCGCGCGGCGTGCTGCCACACGCGCACTGGCGCCTTCAAACCTAACAGGGATACTTCTCGCATTGCGCAATGCGTGCGGTATCCTGTTAGGTTTGTAGGCGCCAATGCGCGTGTCGCGCTAGTCGGCCTCGCCTGCCGATACTACGGCACAGAAAGAGAGCGGTAGTCCAAAAACTCACTTAGTCCCAGCATCCGTATGTAATAACGTTTGGCATAATTCTTGAACTTCATTGGAGAAAAAAGTGACTAGATTTAGGCAGGAACAATCTTGAGTATGCCTTCAAGAAGCTTCTATTTAAAATCAAAAATAAAATAGCTGAATGGAAGCGGGTTTCCGCTTGATGTAAGTTACTTTTCTTTTTATACGAGCATCCAGGCATTATTTTTTTTATTTATTCATGAGGAAATCTTCGAATTCTCTCTAAAAAAAGAGTAAATCGGGCAATATGAAATGCATGTATGCTATATTCAAATTCTTCCAAAATGTCGATGCTTATAAAATACGCATCTATCCAATTGCCAAACGCAAAATACCGCTCAATTATTCGTCCCTGGAAAATAATTGATCAGGAGAGAACATGTTAATCTCCTCAGTGAAATTTTCCATCCCTGCAAATGTCGGGTCAGTACTTAAAAAATATTTTAGAGCGCATCCGTTAACTCTGACCAAGATAAAAACTTGGGAAGAACATTTTTTCCCCCTCCGGAAAGTTAAAACTTAAAAAATTACCTCTCAAAAAGGGAGGAAAACATATTTTATCGACAGTTTGAGAAAATAATGATATTCTTCACATCAGGAGCAGGTAATCGGCTTTCACATTAGCGGCTGTCATTTCACGATGAAAAACTGGAGGCTTGCCAAGAACAGGCTCAGCGCGGCTCCGCGCATCGGATCAACTCGTTTCCTCAAACAAATATAAATACGCGAGACCCTTTGGAAATCTCACGATCCAATCTTTGTATACAACAGTAAAAATTTGACGATCCATGAAAACGATACCTAAGGGCCAAAAAACCTCTAAATTCGCCTACATTTGCTATTTTCTACAGTAGTGTTTAAGAAATGTACGATTCAGTCGATTTCAAAACATAGCAACTCCAAAAAAATTCTGTTTTATTTCTTGAGAGACTCATCTGTGATAAGTCCTCTGAAGGCTCCAAGAAAATTTCCCTCGCAATCCAGAGATAGACTTTTTTTTAAAATAACCTCCTGGAGAATATTTCATGGAAAACGCAAGTACGTACTTGATTCTTGTAAATTAGCTATAAATAATAAGATCCGTCCAAACAGCAACTTTCTACGTTCAATATTAACAGAGATATCGCACTTTGAAAAATTTGGTTAATGAAGTTATCCACCGTTATCAAATATTCACGTTGAGTAACCAGAGAAAATGTGTGTCTCAGTAACTGGCGAAAGAAAGGTGGAAGCAACCAAGGGTGTCATTGCCGCAATGGATGACGTCAAAAACCGAATTTATCAAGGCGCGATATCTCGGTCAATATTGAACTTAGATGGTTGCTGCTTGGATGAATCGTATTATTATAGCCGATGAACAATAATCAAGTATCAAAATACGATCCTGGACCAGCGCAACTGACCCACTTAACGTGAATCTTCGCGATCGAATATCATTCACCGTTGAGTGATATTCGACGATTGTGCATTTTTTTTTCAAATGATATTCGACTTCTTCGTTGGTCGCACCGGAGACCGTTGAAATCCATCAATTTGAAATTATTCGAATTCAACTCGGGACTTGAATTCGATTTTTGAATTGATGCAATCAGTGCCAGAAACTTCATCCTTCACCAGAATTTTTGTTTCGTCATTTTTTTCTGTTTTTGTGTCGTCAATTCAAGTCTGGTGTTTTTGCAATTTGCTGCGTTTTAGTGTTCCGTGTTTTCTAATTTTCTTCTTAATTTCATTTTAAAAAAAAAAGAATCTGAACTCTGATTGGCTCCTGCTATCACCGATCATCGGCATCACTAAGCACTGATCAATTCGTTTGATGAATGATACACGATCGCGAAAATTCGCTTTTTAAACCGACTCTCGCCAATTTAATCACAACTAGAGTCAATTGTGCGGCGGCCGCAGCGACGCGGCGTTTCGGACTTGATTTCGACTGTGCAATGACAGGAAGGAAAATCTCACCATAACTTTAAAGTTACCGCCGGGACTTTGAATTATGGCGCAATAAAAAACCTCCATCAAGAGAAATAATCCACTGACCCTGAACGCTTGAAATTCTGCGAAGGCGCATAGCTGCAGGCTAGAAAATGCCGTCTCTTCCACTTCCTGCCTTTTCACCCTTAAAAGCCCGGTAAAATTATCGCCCGGAGTTGTGGGTATGTAGCTCCCTCTCTGAACATTTTCAACAAAGACTCGCAAGGAATCTACGTCATTTTTCTAGAGAAGGAAAGTATGGATTATCTGTGCATATCGACAAGGCACTACGAGGGAAATATTCGAAGGGGTTCAATCAGAACCAGCTTAACTGCATCTTATATTGCCTAATTGAGTCTTGTATTTTCTTTCCTTCAACCTAAGCCTGATATAGCATCACTTTCCAGACGTCAGGGCGTACCCCTAATTACTCATGAGCCACGAACAACATTGAGTTATACGGAGATCAATACTCACGTGGAAATTGAGACACGTCCTAACGTTATAGGGGCGACGATGATTAGGTCTCGTCGTCTCTCGATTCCTCGATTTTCAGGAATCATGCGAAAACCGCTAATGTCCAGAGTCTTTTCTTTTTAATTATTCCGTCCCAGACAGACGAGGAGCTAGAAACTGTTAAGGATCCTTTTCTACAATCCTCTCCTGTAATAATTAACTTCTGAAAATTTTTTAAATCCGCATTTAAAAGGCCTCTACAGTTTTTTGCAGTTCTCTTCAAAATTAGAGAAAATGGACATTAGTGGTTTTCGCATGAGCCGATTCATTTACAAAACACACATTATATTTTCCTTTAATACATATTTTTTTCATAAATTAAAATGAGAATAATCCATACAGGATGTGCAAACATTTCAAAGTCATGAGTTGAATAACGCTGACTCCGCAGATTAAATATTAGAGCCTAACACAAAGCGGAGCGGCGACGCACTGGCGCCTACAAACCTAACAGGGATACTTCACGCATTGCGCAATGCGTGAAGTATCCCTGTTAGGTTTGTAGGCGCCAATGCGCGTTTCGCGCTGGCTGCCCGCCTGCCACGGCGCTTGAAGCAACTATTTCACACCAGAGGTATTGCACAGTATCATACGAAACTGTAAGGCGCTCTAATATATTAGTAATGGCAGGCATCCATCAAAAGTACGGAGCTTTCCTCGCAAAATAAATCAAGATACTACGGCCCAAAAAGAGAGCAGTATTCCAAAAACTCACTAAGTCCCAGCATCCGTAATTAGTAACGTTTAGCATACACTTTATCGCCTGGCTGTTGCTTAATCGCCATCGGCTATAAAAGGCTATAAGAAATTGTGTAGCCGGCTATAGAATCTATTAGAAATCTTACAGCCGGCTGTAGGTCTATGGTATTTCGGAACACAGATTCTACTGCCAATTTTTACCAGGGATGAAAAATTTTAGGCAAAATCAGGGAATCTGTTTCAAACCTCGAGAATATTTTCTTCCACCGCTTCGAGACCATTCTAAGGTTTATTTAATTGCACCTGAGCAGCCATTATTAGCCTTTTGAATCTTTCAATCGTCATATATCGGAGAAGCTTTCGTTGACCAGATTATTAAGACAATGAAAACGCTTTTGAAATGAATAATTTCAATGTACTACAAAGAATTGGCTGAAGGATGAAAAAAATCTAGATTCATAGTTAGGAAAATGTATAAATTTTCTCAAGAAAACCTTCGAGAAAAAGGAAGAAAATTTGACTCCTCATTATGGAATGAGTTTTTGAAAGTCAGAGAAAATCAGCGAAAAATCAAAGAATTAGCCTGGTCAACAATTTTAGACACCCTAGAAGTCGAATTACTGTTTTTTTTTTAAATCCGACAACGTTCAAAGGAAGACTCGTGACAAAAAGAAACAAAGCACGAAGGCCTAATCCCAGAAAAAGTTTCCATACTTGAAGATAAACTATAGTGAGAATAAAACTTAACCGTTCTGACAGATTTACCTGCCGAAAGCTTAGGCAACTCTCTCTGAACTTTGCGCCGCGAACCCGAGTATCTCGATCTTAACGATCGTTATTATCATCTCAGGGATTTTATTTGTCCTCGACTGTGATAAACAGCCTCGCAGAACGCACGGACCAAATGACCTGGTCGATGGTAAAAACGTGTAAGTCCATTAACTGAAGAGTCTGGAAATTCAAGCTTCCGCATGGGTTCCACGGCTCACCAAAAAATGGAACTGTCGGGTTAGGTTTTACCATCGGCCGATGGAACTTAAATCGTGCAGTTGTAAATTTTACGAATGCCTCACGGAAGTGTGTTATTTGGACAATCGCAAATGAAGAATTCTCGTAAAAAATGAACATGGGGATAGTTGAGACCTTTAGAGGCCGTTTCCTTGAGCGACGTTACGCCATGTTTTGAGGTTTTAATATGCCCTTTAACCGCTTGTAATGCTTCATTACACTGAAAAAAAGTATTTTCCCCGTTTTGCCTGTTTTTTCCTATTCCCCTTAGGTCTCTTTCTTTTTCCTATTTTCCTTCTTCTTATTTTTCTTATTTTCTTCCTAGCTCCATTTTCTCTCGTTTTTCGTTCCTCTTACTTATTGCCAATGTTCGCTCATGAAGCATACACGGAAAAATAATAGGATAATCGTCACAACCAACGGCTGATTGTGTTCTATTTTTCCGTGTATTGACGAGAAAATTTCCAAGCCACGTATCTCGTTTGTGATTCTTTCAAAAATCTCCTCCGCTACCATTTTATTTTTTGAAGTAAAAAAACATCTAGACAACCCTTTGCAATGAGAAAGTACTATTTCTGACTCAACGATAAAATCACCTACCTGCATACAGAAACTGATTACACATATGATGTCTCTAATTTTAGCAAAAAGTAGTTGTTCCTAGTTACGAAATTGAGTCTATTTTGACTTCATTCGGCAAGTAGGAGTACAATCTCTTGCTCGGATTAGAAACAACATATATCGATGACTGAGGAACAATACCTCCTATCTGCAAACTCTTTTTTTTAAAACTGCGTTGATTTTGCATGAGAAAAAAGATACTTTTGGAATAGGTTATTTTGCAATTTTTTTATACCTTACAGCATTTTTACAGCGTCCTTATGCGGAATTGGAAAAACTAAAAACGTCAGATTGAGTATTTAATACTAAAGAATGCGGCAAAGTCGCCAACTCATTATCGCCAAAATTGTCATTTAGGCGGTATTGTTCCTTAGCCCTCGATTGGTACCATTTGTTTTCCATTGCACCTACGTGTTTTTAAGAATGAGCCAGAAATTGTAGTTCCTGATTACAAAATGGAGTCTACTTGATCGTCACTCACTGAAAAAAGGTGTCACCGTCTCAACTATAAGTCTAGTGGATTTTGGCTCCAGCCATAAGAGCAGTTGCATTAGCTGGAAAAGTAAAGGTACAAGCCAGCGGTATAGTTAATCCAACCATACTTACGCTGACTGTGAGGGCACCAGCTAGAGGTATGGTTGATCCAATCACACTTTCAGCTGACTTAACCATACCTCTGGCTTGTGCAACGGCTACTCTAATACCTGGCGCTAAAATCAGCTAGGAGTATAGTTGAGATTGTGATACTTTCTCTCCGTGTATATTCTCTCTGCCAACAATACTTCCTAACAGGCATTGCGTCTGCAAGGTAGGCAACGCCGGAGCACGGCGCAGCGAGTGAAAATGTGTCGATTTTGACAAAGCGGGGAGAGAGAGAAAAAAAAAAGTTACCAATCGCGGAGGGGATTAAAGCCCACTATCTAATAACAGCAACAAATTACCCTTGAGGAGAGGAGGAAATAATTCACCATGGCGATATCCTGGCTGCCTCCCTCTGGAAACCCACCCCGAGTGCCGGGCGACGCGCGGCGCTGCGCTCTCTTCCCCTTGTTTGCTTAACGGACCGCTAACCAAGTAAAACATTTACTGTTGCTGCACGCTGCACATTCAACCTTAGGTGCAAACAACCAATTTGTGAATTGAGCCACGTAATTAGACCGGTCATGCTCCTCACACTCGACTCCAGGTTGCCTGAATGACCTCATCTCAGATGTTTTTGCACCTGACTTCACTGGAAAAAACATATCGGTGTATAAACTAAAAAAAGGGTAAAATTACCAAGAAATCAGGGTTCTATTTGATCCCAGTTTTTTCTTGGTAAAATTATCATTGATGGAACTGTTAATTTTACCGAGAAATCTCGGTAAAATTATTGAACTTTCTCGGTAATTTTACTGGACCTTGGTAAAAACGCCATTATTTTTTATCGACTATAGTAGAATTACCGAGATAAAATGGCAAAGTTACCGGGAATCGATTACCAATAAAAGTGGTATTCTTGCCTGGAAAAAACGGTAAAAATACCAGTTTTTAGGTAAGCTTACCAGTCTGTCTTGGTAAAATTACCAATAATTGGTAAAAAAAAAAGTGAGATGGTAAAGGTACCAACGGACCTTGGTAAAAACGCCGAGAATTTTTTTTCAGTGTTGAACGTGAGATTTTTACATTTAAACCATGGTGTGCGGGACCGAGAAACCCGGTATTCACGAGGGAATGAAAAATCGGTAAAATTTTAAAAATAACATACCAAGATGCAATTTTTGCGAAAAGATACTAAGAAATGACCCGAGCTGTATGTAACAAGGTGGTGAAATGGTGCTGGGTCCACCGGTCCACACCATTTTACTGACGAACGTGATCTACTGATGAGGTTTAAAAATACCCAAAACAATATAGATGATCCGGCATGACCTTAGCTTAATATTCCAATGCAAGCTTTCTGAGCTAAACACTCTCTCCCTTCAGTCTTGTACTGGTACTCATTAGACTTCAAAATGTTTGACTCTAATTGAAACTTTTGGAAACTTTTTGGCGTTGTTTTCCCCGCAAAATGGCGTGGACTCAGCACCATTTTACCACTTTGTTAGATGCAATTTTTGTTGATATTCCCCTATGTTGAATACATTTTGAATGTTACATTTTACACCGCAACCAGATTCTATTAAATCTACGTATTAACATAGATTCTCGGCAAATCGTGTGCTGCTTTCAAGAGAGCTTATCTTTGATATGGTAAGATTGGCAACGAGTGCGGCTAGTGATAATCGTCAACAGATGATGGCGATAACTCCCTTCTCTTCATTAAAAACCAACAGGAGGCGCTAACATTTTTGAGTCCTAAAGCTTCCATGGAAAGTGGAGTCACCCGCGGCATGTGCATACTCTCTCTATCAAGTTACTCTAAGCCCTAAAGCAGGAGAAAAGGAACAATGAGAAAAATATTTCGGTCATATGATCCAAATGTACGGTGTTCAATATCGGCCGTATTGTTAGGTTCATGCAACCACTCTCTCGGTTCTCGGAACCGTATCTTCGGTTTGTGCAACCAAGCTTTCACTGGAAAGAAAACACATTGGATCTAGAGTCCATGCTCTTAGAAACATCGAGAAGAAAAAATACTCTTGATTCAATCAGATTTAAGTTTAAATCAAGAACCAAGCCTCTTAATTTGAGCGGATTTCCTTTTGATTTAAGCTTAAATCTGATTGAAAGCAAGAGTATTTTTTCTTGTCAATGTTTTCAAGAGTCTGGACTCTAGATCCAATGTGTTTTTTTTCCAGTGAAACTTGATAACGGCCGATGGATCAAACTGCGTTCTTCTTCATCGCGACCGAATTGAGATGCGAATGCGACGCTCATCAAGGCGCCGTGATACAACTATTCGTACTCTATGGATGTGCGTGTTGCATACGTAAAAATTGAAGGCGCTCTGGCCTGTAGCCATGTTTTCAAGAGTCTGGACTCTAGATCTAATGTGTTTTTTTCCCAGTGCTTTCGTTACCTCTGTTTGGTTTTAATGTTCGGTTGCATGGACAGAGAATATGGTTGCCAGAACCGAGAGAGCGGTTACATGAACCGAACAGTACGGCCGATATTGAACACCGTACATTCGGTTGGTATGGCCGAAGTTTTTTTTCTCAGTGAAGGAGGCAAGAAAGGAAAGAAAAACAAAGCGAATAAGAAAAAAGTAAGAAGCATCAGGAAAAGAAGTTGGAGAAAGATGGAAAAGCAATAGAGGGCGAAGAAGAATGATAGCCTCTCCGGAGTTTGTTCGCTCAGAGTGAAATGGAAATGCGGGAATTTTCGCGGATCATTTGGAAACTGCGGCTATTTGTTTGGGATCCTTTCTGAGTCTCTGTTTATGTTTTTGTCACAAGCGATGTGTTCGTTAATCGGTTGTAGCCGCCGCGGCGCCGCCCCTCCGCTCTGCGCCCGCAAATCCCGGAATCCTTAACGGAATTGTCATTATTTTAAATTTTCCATGCGCGATTGATTGGGGTAGGAGGGGAGGGGGGGGGGGGCTCTGCGGGTGGCACATGCTTGAAATTTCATTAGCGCATCGATCCCGCCGACGAATGATATTCCCGCGCGCCCTTGTTTATTCTCGCTATCAAATATTTATCCAGGCTTTCTCACTCTTTCAGGCAATTATTCCCAAACTTTTAGGCCCGTTGCCGATGCATTTCCGCGAGAAAAAGATCGCAGCGGGTTGTTGGTGGATTGAATTGCATCTTTACTGAAAAAAAATTCTCGGCGTTTTTACCAAGGTCCGTTGGTACCTTTACCATCTCACTTTTTTTTACCAATTATCGGTAATTTTACGGTTGCCATTTTTTGTGTCAAAGCGACGTGCAATACATCACATCAATTCGTTCCATAATCTCAGCTACTTGTCACTTTTTTCGAATTTTGAGGTCGCACTTCTGTTGTCATGAGACTAAAGAGCTCATGTGCCAAAGACACAGAAATCAACGTAATAAAGGCTGGGTTTTTCAGGGGGAAAATATAGCATTCGAGTGCAGTTTTGATATCAGTATCGAATGCGATATTTTCCCTCTAAAAAAACCCTGCCTTTATTACGTTGAATTTCTGTATCAAATTTGGTATATGCATTCTTTGGTCGCATGACAACAGAAGTGCGATCTCAAAATTCGAAAAAAATGACAAGTAGCTGAAATTATGGAACAAATTGATGCGATATATCGCACGTCACTCTGACACAAAAAATGGCAACCGTCGAATCACCTCAAGCTCAATAATGGTGATGCCTCAATAATCGATTCTTTACTACAGCTTCAAGTGAGGAAATATCGATCAATAATGCCTCGCCACTGCTTTAAACTCTGTACAAAATTGAAATTGACGTTCAAGTTGGTTTGGACTCCTTCTCCTAGAACTCTCAACGTCTCTTCTTATATCATCACGTACATTGGAGCGAGGCATTTCGTAAAAAACAAAAATCCCGGAGAAAATCCGAGACTTGTTAAAATGGCAATGCTGCCTTTAGGTAAAACTCAGCTAAAGAACGGTCCTTGTTCGAGAGAAAAACGCAGGAGCGAAACGATAAATAAGGACACAAAGGGGAACGCAAAACACAATGAATCTGCATTGACAAAAATCAAACGCGGAATTCGCCGACATGAGCTAGTACTTTTGAGAGAAGTATTTTCTCCCTCCGTTCTAGCCCCTGTTTACGTCTGCTTGTCTCAAAACCCACAAATTACTCTATGTCAGTGGCTCCCAAACTTTCGTTGCCAACGGAACCCCGACAGAATAAATAAAAAAGTTCCTTTTGTTTTCGTATGAGCCTCCCTTACTCCTCCTCTAGATTGAACTATATTTGAAAAGACTCAACCTGCGGGACAACATTGGCGGAGCCAGCAAAGTGGTAACATTGTCTTTCCCTACGACAATAATCGATCATTTAACATAGATTTAAATGGAGGAAAAAGTTCCAAATTTCTGGATCAGCCTATGCAGGACGATAAAAAAATATAAAATGTACGTAAATTGGACGTATTTCTACCAAACAGACCTATGTGGAGGTGAGAAATATGGGGTGTGCTCGTCGAAGCTGCATAAGAAGCAATGTAGAAGTGGGCGTGATTCCTTTTGAAAAATTGGAAAAGCGGGATTTTACATTCTATCAAAGAGACCTATGTGGCAACTGAATGCGAGATTCATGAGCCGCGGGCATGGCCAGAGTGCGTTCTGGACAGGGCTCATGAGTTACAGCGCCCCGACGACCATCTCCCCTTCGCGCTCGCTCTCGTTCATTGCCTCTGACGTAACTGGCGCTTTATTATTCCCATTCACTCTTACGGCCAGAGAACTAACGAGCACACCCCATATTTCTCACCTCCACATAGGTCTGTTTGGTAGTAATACGTCCAATTATAGGTCAGAAAAATTTCCCTGTCTGAAAAAAGATCTTGAGAGTTTGTTCTATATTCTGCAATGATTTCAAAAACAAATGTGCCAGTAGCTTCCCCTTCCTTGCTAAACGGTACTTTTATGGATAAACCAGAAATGGTACACAGTTAAAAATATGCATGCCTTTGGTTACTTCGAGTGATTTTTAATTCGGTAAATTAACCAAAAAGACTCAGTTGATCCGCATAATTTTTGGTTGAATCGACCGAGAACGTAGGTATTTGCTAGCGCAATGTACTGTTATTAATATGATGCAGATTCGATCCGGACTGCCCGCAACTGAATTTCAACAAGATCGCATATTTTTAACCCTAAAGTTAAGTCAAAGTGACCCAAATAAAGACTTGAAAAAAATTAAGCGCAATAAATATCTGTTACTTTTTATGAAAACAGAAACATTTTGATAATTACTAATGTACTCACTTGCGTGAATATTAGTAAATATGAAGGGGCGCGTTTCAGGTCCTTAGGTCCCATCGCATCGGACGCGACTGGAGGCGTCTGTTTTTGCCGTAGCTCATTCAGCCGATTATATATTTATAATTTGAATATATTATTTTAGAAAATTACATAATATAATATATTGTAGCTGATTATATAATATTTTCGATTTGTATTATGTTCAGTCGAGGCTGATGATGGGACCTGAGGACCGAAACGCGTCCTATAAATTTTACGAATATTTACACAAGGGGATACGAGTACATCGGTGTTTATCAACATTGTTCTGTTCTCAAAAATTGAGAACTTTTTTAGCCCCCTAACGGTGTTTCGTAGTAATTTTTCTTCTTTTCGAAGTAAGCCAGCCTGCTTCGAGATATATCGATTTTTTCATGCATTCGAATGGATACAACCTAGCGATGCCCTGTTTGCGAAAATCAGCTCGGCCGTGGACCGGAGTTTGGGAACCGCTGCCCATGTCACCGAATATTTTCCCATTGACTTCACTCTCCCGATACCTTAATTCCTCCTTCATTTTGTTCATGACGCTGCAAAAAGAGAGGAGAGCCCCCTCCCCCCCTCCTCTCGCATTTGATTTTCCGCCTTTTTTGAGCCGCCATTCTGCGCTCGCAGCATCCAGAAGATAGCGTAACCTGACCCCCGCCCCCGCTCGCTTCCTCGCCCGACCGAGCTTTCCTTTGTTTGCCCATACATTTCTACCCGAATGAGCGTAATAAAATTTAATTTCGTGCATATTATCTCTTACTGCGGTGGCAGTGTTGCCGCTTCGCCGCAACATTCGCTGATTTCCGGATCCTCCTGGTGGAGCCTCGAGCGAGAATTGGCGCCTCCGCCTTGAGAGCCAAAACCCTTTCCCCATTAGAATTCGAGTCTCAGATCCGGAGTTTTTGTTTAATCTCTGTCGAGAGACTCTGATATCGGGGGAAAGGAGCCGTTCGACTACTTGCTTTCGGTCGTGGGATCCGGTCCGTTTCAATCATCCTCTCCTGAGAGATGATAAAGAATAGAGTGAGTCACCTAGTGCCAATTCAAACGATCCCGGAATGAGATGTAATCATTACACGTTGCGAAGATTGTATTCTTATTTCAGAACCATCCTCGTTTTAGACAAAAATACCTTGGCAAAGGACCCCGATCACTCCTCATAGGGATGTTTTAACCACGATCTATTCCTCGTTTCTTTTTTCCATTCAACTCACCTTTTTATTCTGATCAAAAGTCATCATCGCGTCAATTTTCTGCTAACTGGACGTATTTATGCTAAATGGAACTATGTGCAAGCGGAAAGATGGGATGTGCTCGTGTAAGCTGGATAAGAAACGATGTAAAAGAGGATATAGTTCCTTTTGAGAAAATGGAAAAGCTGGATTTGACATTAAATCAAAAGGAACTGAGCGCTAACTCGTGAACCGTGGACATATGACAAGAGCATTGTGGACTCATGAGTTAAAGCGCCCCAGCGACGAGCTCGTCACCGTTTTGCGTCTGGATCGTCGTCGTTGACGTCACTGGCGCTTTAAAATCCCCATTCATTCTTATGGCCCTCAAGTAACGAGCACACTCCATCTCTCCACTTGCAGCACTGGTTTTCCTTGTTTTCACTTTTTCAGCAAGTGCTGAAAGATAGATATCGCCGCGCTGCCCTCACTTATTTAAGTAATTATCGGAATTGTCCACTGTGGATTGTGCGAAAACGGTGCCTCGTAGAGAGTTGGTGCGATGATGACTTTTTCCAATGCGATGAAAAAATCGGAAATCAATCGGGATACACAATCCCATTAGGAGAATGCGGGGTCCTTTAAAGGGAAATTTGCGATCAATAGATCTTTGGGTGTCAGGAATTTGCAATTTAAGTACTGAATCCTAAGTAATATTTCGCGAAAAACACGATCGATGGCGCCACTCTAGTTTTCTCTGAAATATTAACTTCGAAGCTCAAAAAAATCTCTCAAAGGTGAAGTGGTAATGGAGGAGACATCCCATGGTACCCTGAGAGTCTATCTCTATATCAAAACAAACTCTCTATGCAAAAATAGGGAGCAAATATATGTACATAAGCAGGGTTGCCGTGTTTTCAGTTTTGGAGCCCCTAAAGAAGGTAGCAGCTGGTAGCCTTGTTAATGCATTTGCTCCCTATATCTTTACATAGAGAGTTTGTCTTGATATAGAAGTGGACCCTCAGGGTAGCGTGGGATATCCCCTCCATTACCACCTCAACGCCCGAAATTTTACGTAAGGAGGAGTACGTAAATCGCAAATCCCGCAAGAGCTTCATTATTGTTCCCCTACTAGTTTAATTTTTTGTCAATATTCAGTGATAAATAAATGAAGAGATAACATAAATCAATAATGGCAATATTTAATGGATCTGAATTGAATATTTAATGGTATTTCTTAATAGTTCACACGGTAGTGCCATAAACTTACTCGACAAAACTCGGGAAAAGATGGTCACACACTTGGTCAAACACTTGGTCACATATAACGCAAAGTATTTACATGTCATGGTGAATGAAATTGCATCTTCTTAGTTTTGAAGGCACTCGCGACATTTAAACTACGAGTCTTTGAATTGAATGCCATTCATGGTTGATCTTACATTCCAGCAGTGGTGAGGTTGATTGCTGCATAATTACCATTGACATCCACGATCTTTTTATTTTAAGAAATTCGAAAAGACAGAAACAATAATTAATACGTAAACTGCAGATTACGATCAAACATTCAGCATCAATCATTAAAACAAAATTGGCATCAAACTGAAGTTCAGAAATGTTCAGTTCATAAGCCATTTTGAAACCCCGGTCAGCAGCCCTGGAATTGAAATCGAAGTAAGAAACGTAGTCATTCTTTGCAGAAACAAGCTTTGCTATGCCGCCAAGATTGTGCAGCAATTTTCATTAGTTGTAACACACGAAACAAATATCAACGTAGCAGCTATGCCTGCAGAAAAAATATTAAAAATATGGAAAATTGTTGGGGACAAACTACAGTCTGACTTTTAAAATAGTCATCCGCAAATGATGCACCAAGTTGCACGATTCGGGCAGCACTGCAAAGTTTATACGTTGTTCCTACAGAGAATAGCTCGATTATTTAAAATAAGACGAATTGTAGACTAAGCGGAAACGTTCAACAAACGTTCTCTTCACGGAATAACTTCTACATAATGGTATTTCAAGAATTACGTTTTTAGTTCGCTGAAAATTGGATCATGTAGCCGAGCGCTTTAAACATTTTTCAACGTAATTTTTTATCGCCAGCAGTGGTGCACTTAAAATCTGAGAGAAAATGATAAATGTGATTTCTCTGTGGAATGGATCAGTCCGCCTCGCGGGGAAGGAGGATTTATCTTGCACCCTTCAGAACAATGTCTTGAAGATATCCACGCCACTAAGTGCACCTTCTCTCGTCTCAGGTTGCCTTACAAAGCCCCGGCCTTTCAGGAGATTATGGCATGCCTTGAATTTCTTCATTCTAGGCCTCCGTCTCTAATTTCCCCCAACGCATTTCATCTCCTAAAATGATGATTTGTTTCATTGTAGTGCTTCGGATTACGCATTGCAGTAACTGCTCTGCTCTCTGTAACCGAATTCGCAGAACCGAACTGCTCTCTGTGTGCACAGTCAAAAATTAGAACTTCGAATGGTACCTCAACAGCAGCATTTGGACCGCATTTAGCAGAGAGGAACCAAGCCACATCAGCCACTGCCAAATTCAACTGGGCACTTGAATTTTTTTCGAGAGAACGTTTGTGCGGATTCCTTTGAAAATTTTCAGGAGTTTACCTTGTGCTTTTTAGAAAAGTCACTGAAATTTGCACCAAAATTCACACAACTGTTTTTACGTAAAAAAATGAAGTTGTCAAATTAAATTTGGCAACAGCTGATATGGCTTGGTTCCTTTCTGCTTGCTTTCTGATCAACGTGGTCCATTTATTGTCGAGTTTGACGTTCCGCGAGATCGACCTAAATGTGAGGATGTTAAAATTCCGAGCGTAAACGAAAGAATAATTACCAGCTGGCTGATTATTTAAATTCATAGACAAAACTATACACAGAGAGGAAATAGGGAGTATGAGCAATCATTTTATTTGAAACGGGTGGTTTTTATAGACTATGTTTTATGCGATCGTTTTCGATTTGCCTTCAGCTGCGTCCGCAGCAATTGTTGTTACGAATATGTTGTGCGGGCTGATCTCAGATTATTACATACTTGACTCTTTGAAGGGATTTTAAGGTGCGAAAGTAGAGCACCCTGTTGGAGAACAACAGAAGTGAGATTGAACGGATCGATTAATCCCTACTTCGTTCGTTCTCCGACTGATCGCGCTACTTGTGCACAAAAAAACCCCTTCAGAGAGTCGAGTATGTAATGAGTTATAATAAGCACGCACAACATATTCGTAACAACAATTGCTGCAGACGTAGCAGAAGGCGAATTGTTTATTTTAAAAAAAGAGTATGATATAGAAAGTCTGCATGTAACGAAAGGGTAGGTATACGATCGAAATGAATCGAACAAAGAATAAAAACGTAAATCAATCACCACCGATTCAATGGACATATAAATGAAAAAGCTGATCAAAATCAGTAGAAAACTTGAATTTACCATGAAAATTTCAAATTGCGGTATCTCGAAATTAGGATCAGCTAAGATTTTGATTTTCCGCGATTTTAAGTCCACACGTAACATTCAACTAAGTGTCAAACTGAGCTTTACCATAGCACGGCAGTGTTGATATTTTAAATTATTGAAAAGATGCGAATGAGACTATGATCAAGGCGCCGTGATACAACTATTCGTACTCTATGGATGTGCGTGTTGCATACGTCAAAATTGAAGGCGTTTCGGCTGTCTGATCGTTCCCGATTTTAGCTCGCGTTGCGGCGACACATGCGTCACGCGATGCGCCATCAATGAAACTATTATTCCAGTCGATCGACGAATGATGTAGGTATTTTTTTCAATGATCTTTCTGGCTTAGCTTCGCTTTGGTTTCAACTCGCAAAAGTGGATGCCTCAAGCTGAAAAACTTAGATTTGAATTTTTGATGCTTTTAACTCCAACGAATGCAGAAATGTTCAATTTCACATAATTTTCAGTCCGAATGCCATCCTCAATCTAAAACGTTTTTAGCAGTTCGTATCCCTAGCTGATCATAATATTTTAAAATGTTTGTAAATCAAATGCTTGGTGTATCACGAAACAACACCAAGTTAATATACTTTTGACTACAGCGTTGTATATCCTCCTCTTGTTATCTTTGGAAATCCGCTGATCCCAGAGGATTCCATTTAACATCGCTATAGCCTTCCTTGCTAAGGTGTTCCTTTCCCTGATAGCTTGATCCGTCCTTCCATCCTGGGTCAACCGCACTCCCAAGTACTTAAAGTGCTCGCAGCCTTTGATCTGCTGCCCATCCTCCAACTCAATGCTTTGCTGATCACCGCCAAAAGTCATCTTCTCAGATTTGGATATGCTGACTTCCAAACCCCACTTCCGATACTCTTCTACTAGCTTGCGCATCATGTATTCCGCGTCATCTTGATCTTGAGCAACCACCACCTGGTCATCAGCAAAGCACAGAGTAAACAGAGTCTCGAGATCACCCAAGGGGACACCCATGCCAGAGCATTTCTTTTTCCATTCTTTTAGCACGCACTCGAGATAAATTTTAAATAATGTTGGCGACAAACAACATCCCTGTTTTAAACCCTTAGTCACATAAAATCCCGCTGACAACCCCCCATGGCACTTAATTTTGGTAAAACTCCCTTTATAAAATCGCTTAACAGCGTCAATCAACCCCCGTTAAAATTCGATTTTTCCAAGGCCTCCCAAAGTTTCACCAACGGCACGCTGTCATACGCCTTCTGGAGATCCACAAAAATTAAATGCAGTTCCTGAGCTACGGCCATTTTCTTCTCAATGACCTGGACAATAACAAAGAGGTGATCTATCGTAGACCTGCCAGCTCTAAAACCAGCCTGCTCCTCTGCTTCGTGATCCTGCCATTCGTCCTCGATCTTCGCTTTCAGTATCTTCCCGTACACTTTGCTTATTGTCCCGGTCACTGAGAGCCCCCGGTAGTTGTTACAGTCGTCCTTCCTTCCCTTCTTTTTGTAGATGGCCTTGATCCAAGACTCCTTCCACTCCCTTGGTACCTCGTCACCCCTGATGCATTGCTGCATCAGACGATACAATCAGTAGAGTCGGACATAAACTTTTAGATAAATCGCAAAGTTTGATGTTAAATTCGTCAAAATTTAAATTTTAAGGGTGCTCGTTAAGGTTTCACCATGTCTCGAAAGAACCACTTCTAAGAATCTCAGATCAGTTTCAATAGTGAATCGAGAAATATAAGGTCTTTTTGCCTCTTAAGACTGCGACAACTTGAGATAAGATAAAATTACGTCAAAATTGTAAAATTAAATTTAAGGGGTGGCTCGTTAGGGTTTCACCAGGATCTCGATAGAACCACTTTTAAAATCTCAAAGTTTTGTATGAACGAAGTTAAAGTTTCCAAATTTTGTCCGACCTCTCACGTGGAGTTGATCCACTGTGCGACGCGTGCACGTACGGCGTATACCTACTGATTTTGGATATGAAGGACGGCCTCCAACCGCAAGTATAGTGCTCAAAATGAGAATGGGTTTAAGGAGCAAAACATGATCCCGGAAGATGAGCGGAGTTAAGCAATTAGCAAAATTTGCGAGCGGGCGAATAATGGAGGCGGATTTCGCGCCGAAAATCCGCGCGGCGACGGACGATGCCGCTTTGGAGTATCTTCGGACGAGCCATAAATCAATTTCGCATCTTCTCCCGTTGCAGCTCACACTTAATAAAGCCGTGTAAATCATCCCCAATCGCGGCCCGTTTTAAGTGGAAACCACGTACAAACATGCGAATATTGCCAAATTTCTTCTCAGCGAATATTTGGTTTCAGGAATTTTCGTCCAATTTTTTTCGTCTTAGAGAATTTTAGTCCAATAAATTTTGCCCAGTACCACTTAGTCCAGTAAGTTTGGTCAGATATTTTTTGGTCCAATCCATGAAATGGCCCTGCGTTTTAGGTCCAGCCGTGTTTTTTTCTGTCCTTTGTACATACTTTTTCATGGGCGTTGTCCTGCCTTTAGTTCACAAGCTGTGTTCCCATAAAACCCAAGACCAGGCCCACCACATCCCATCTCGGGCCCTGGTACCAATTTTCTGGCCCGGGCCCCTAGCACAGGGGGGGGGGGGGGGTCCGGGGGGTCTCCCCCGGAAAATTTTTGAAATTTTAAATCTATTTGGACGCATTATGAAGCTCTTATGATGGAGATTTTCCATCAATTTCTGCAGAATAATTACGCCTTTTTGTTTACTTTCAGCACCAAAAAATTTCGAATTGTTGCATTCAAAACATCTATAAAGTTTTTTTTGAGGGAGCAGATAATAATTTTCAATTCTATGGGGAGCCGGGCCCCCCTGGACTCCCCCTTCGTACGTCTATGGCAAGAGAGTTAAGCCATTGAAGTCGAGGATGCCCAAAAAGGAGCCTCTTAGCATCCGACAACGGAAGAAAATGAAACACAGTTACTAAAAATATCATTCTACATATACTCAAAATCTTGAAAATCTTTAAAAAAGTAAGAAAAATTTTATAGTGCCCTAGCGTGTTTTTAGAGTGTATTATTTTTAGGGTAATTTTTTCACTTTTCCCCACGAGACAAGGGTTACACATGAATTCGTAGTGGTTTGTCACCTGCGTCACGGGCCCCTCCAGTGCCCGGGCCCCGGTACCAAGGACCCAGTATCCCCCCCCTTGTGGCGGGCCTGGGCCCAAGACACTTACAACGTTCTGCACCAATAGCTTAAAATGTATGCAGAATCTATTAACGTCCACCTCCATTTCCAACATGCTCTTACGGATTTTGAAATCGGAAATATGACGGGCAACATGTCTTTTCCATTTCGGACAATCTCTGTGGAGGACACAACATTTCGGCTCCTGTCAACAAGGCCTAATGTTACTAATCAGGATAGAGTCAATGCTATAGTTCAAAGGTATGCGCAATATAAAGCAGATGGTGAAATCGAAACGTATCTGAGGGCTGTTGCATATCATCTAAAATTGTAATCAAACCCCCAACGTCCTGCAGATGACGACTCTTGAGAAACGAGGTATTTTCCCCTTTCCTAACATTTACCTACGTTATAAATTGGACAAAAATAAAATATGATCATTGGACACATAAGTATGGGTCAAAGTAATAAAGAGGACTAAAAAAGGTAGGACAAATTTTCTTTTGGACCAAACTAACTACTGGACATAAATGTAAAATGGACCAAAAAACATCGGACACAAAAACATTGGACAAAGATTCTTATAACCGAATATTTGTATCCATCTGCAAGGGTGAAATTTTCAGCACACTAAGATAATAAGCTCTTGGCTAAAGTATGATGATTCTTGAATTTGCTGCCGAGGGGTTTTCTCCTCTTACTTTAAGCTGAATTTCAACAGGAAGAAAATCGCTGGGATAAACACAAAGTGTCGTAAATGAAGCAGCATCACTTTGTTACTCAAGAAAAAATATTTCTTGGTGGCAAATTCAAGATTTTTTTTCAGTGAGAATGAGACACTTTTGGAAAATTTGCTCGAAATATTGTATTTTAAAATTTTGGCAAGTTCCCCTGGTGTTTTTTTTTAAGTGGACGTATTAATGCTGAAAGGAACTAGAGACGTGTGGGAGGAATGGGTTGTGCTCGTGGTGAGCTGCATAAGAAACAAATGTAAAAGTAGGCGTAGTTCCTTTTGAAGAATTGAAAAAGCGGGATTTCACATTAAATCAAAAGGAGCTATGTGCCAAAATATGCTGACTGATCATGCATTTTTACAACTGAATCATTAATTAATACCCGACAAGTCCCGAACCCCAGAAAATCACTTTATATTCAAATTTTTCAACGATTGCGCCTGTGATATTATGGTCGAAAAGTGAGGATTTTGTGAGAGGCAATTTGGCTCGGTAGGATGCAGATACGGGGTTTTTCCGTGGCGGCGGCGACCGGCGATTGGCGGACACGGGCGTTTTAACAGCTCTGTAATTGGATCGCGGCGATTAGTCCGGGCCCGAGGACTCGCAATGAAAATTAATCATCGCCGAGATATGATTCGGCACGGAGAATAAATCTTCGGCTCTCCGAACACGCTTCATTTGATCGGAATTTTAAAACTCAACTCCGATTAATCTCAATTAAAATCCGCCCCCGCGCCCCGTCCCCGCTTCGCCGGGCGCCCGTCAGAGAGCGCTTCGCTCCGACTGCGCGGGGGTAGTTCAGCGCCCCTCGTGTAGAGAGCGCCACTCGTTGCTGTCGATCGTGGACAATTTGGAGAGAACTTTCCTTTCACTCTGGGCTATTTAATCAATGTAAAATCTCGAAAAATCTCGATCGCTAGTGAGATTCTCCTCTGTTCTCTTGTAAAAAATCGCTTGAAAAAGCGATTTTTTGTATGTGTGAGTGCGCTCCCATAAGATCTGATGTAACCGCTTATTGTATTAGTGTGTATTTTACAGGGGTTTTTCGAGACTACCGATAGTCGCTGTTCGATACGTCGATACGTCGATTCAATTCTAAACCTACCAACCCTTTCCTACAAAATACCCTGTTCCTTCTGAGTTTCCTTAACTTTGCCTTCTTTAACTCCGTTTCTAAATAAACTGTATTAATTATCTGAAGTTCTTTATATCTTAAAGCTTCAATTTCCAATATGAATTTCCTAACTTTTTCACCATTTTCCTTATAAAACAAAATCAATTTACGTATGTACTTTTTACCCTTGTGTTTAGCGCTTGTTTCATTTGTGCGTCAGCTTTGATACAATGGCGGATTGTTTACGTTCATTTTATAGTTGAGCATTTTCCAATTTTTTCCTTTAAATCTCTTCGAAAAAGTCCCAAAATGACTTAGCACTCTTTAAATAAGTAATTCACCCCTTCAACTTAACATTGATGGTACTTTGGATGGTTCCACCTTTTGCAGTGAGAGAAACTGAATTGCCGAGTTTCTGAGCTGGCTATGGCTGGCTCCTTGGTTTGTCCGTGTCCTTCGGTTTGATTTGTGATTTGTGCAACTTCCTTAATGGATAATCTTACTTATCAAAATACTCTTTGACTGTGCGTGGAGTGTAATTTTGTCTTGAGTCTTGACAGCATTAGCACCATGTGAATCAAAATTTCAATCAACTCCATTTTTGCCGCAGGGTAGGGATCCTTTAGCTATCCTACCGCTATCAGAGTGCTGTCGAGAAACTAATCACAACTGTCGGTATGTTCTGTTGAGCAGTTATGTAAATATAAAACGGTTGTATTTGTTAGTCAATTTCTTTTGTATGTGAACAATAACTGAATGTCCAGAATTCCAAACATCTGACTGTATCTCAAGTATATGTCGGAAATATTTATCAAGGTCAGAGTTTGTGAATCCTTGGCAGCAGTTAATGAATTTCCCCTAAGTAACAACTTCGCTCAACAAAGTTTGGTAAGTAAGTACAGCTCAGATCCACCATCGTACACATATAATTACATATTAGTTTAAACTCAGTGCGAGTAATGTTTTGAGGGTAAAGTGTTCTCTATTCTCCAACATTTATTAGCAGGGGTGCGAATTGCGCGGAGGCTGAGAGGTACTTGTTATTTTTCTAGATTTTTCAGATTTGCAATTTTTGTGGAATACTTACTGTGACTTTGGCACACATTCTAAAATTAACAAGAAATTCCACAAAAGTTTGATCAGCGCGTTGTGCTGACCTTCTTGCGAGAACCTAGCCCGAAGCTGAAAATTGCAGAGGCATGAAACAATGTTCACTTTGGTTTGTGAGATTTTCTTATAAACTTGGCATCCTCATATTTGTCCGACTTTTACCAAAATAATCTTGAAATTATCTCTCCCATCACCACATAGCAACAAAATTAGCATAAACATTCTTGATAAGAGGTGGCATAGTATCCAGAGACCCCTGAGAGTTTTGTATTAAATACTAATGATGCTCCTCTGGCAGAATTAAAAATTGACCATTCTAAACTACATACTCATATCAACAGCTCTTGCTGACAACAACCTGCTACCTTCATCAACTTAATCTGAAGTTTAGAATAATAGATAAGCCGCCAACTAATGTACTATCATTTCCATGCAAACAGTCAACCTTGTATTTATTGAGGAATGATAAATACAGTTTTTACTATGCCTTAGAGTTCTTACCATAATTCTTACCATTTGGAGTCAGGAAATAAAAATAATTGCTTCATTGTTTGCATTTTTATTGGCCAACTAAGTTCACAGTGGAACTTTCGTCTACTTGGTGTTAATGAAGGTAAATATTTATTCTTCTCTTATTTGGATGAGAATTACCTAGGTACATCAAATAGGTATGACATACTGTGACACTGGGTGCCGCTACTAGGTACTCTACTTATATTTCAACGATACTGGAAAAATTCATAACTCAGGTAAGGGCGTTATCTTGCAAGCTACAGAGCTAGTAATTAGTCATATTTCGATCCTTTGAGATTCTTTCATCATTCAGAAATAAAAAACTAAATTCAGCTGGAACAGGCACATTTCTAGGAAGGAATGTGACGGATCATTTATATCTAATTTATATCTCATCGTCATCTCATTTATCAAACAATGCTTCTCGTCCTCATCTTGTTCTAATCTTGTTGAGAGCAGGCGAAGATTTGAAATGCGCGCTACAGATTCGGTAGTCGCCTGGCAAAAGTGGTACCCGCCTGACGTCACAAAACTTCAAGATGGCAACAAAAATCAAACTGGGACAATAATCAAAGAAAAGGACTGTGGTGGTTACAAAGGAATACCTAAATGATCATTCATTTTTTCGAACCCTTATAATTTAAAAAAATTAATTTGAAGTGAAGTACGTATTTGGAGACTTTACACTTTACTGGGAGAACATCCAATGCCCAGCATGAGCATTGGAAACGTCATTCGTGAACTCAAAATGACCGATTTCCCTCCCCGGCTGAGTTTGAAAGCTTCTTTCCACATTCAATCTGGAGGCTTCAAAGGGGCTGGTTGATGTCTTTTTCAACCCCATCATTGGCCAGTGCTGCAATTTTTGATAATCGATGAGTCGTTGAAGCCCTTAGTTTCAATTTGAAGAGGAGCCTTGAGAGCTAGCCCGTGATGTGTAATTTCACTTAAGTTAATTTTACAAAGTTTGGTGAAAAACATTTGGACGTATCCATGCTGAAAGGAACTACAAGCATAGCGTTTGCGTGCAACACAGTTCTTTTGGCATAATAATGTCCATTTATAATGAAAACATTTTGGAACAATGTACATCGGTCGATAAATATGAAAATGAGTTGTCTTGTCTATGCCACAGTTCAGAACTTTTGATTTTGAATATTTTAGTGCTGGGAAAAACTCAATCAGTTTCCCCCGTCCCACATTCTGAAGTTTGAGTGCGATAATATACCGTGATTTTCTGTCAAGTGTTTAATAAACAGGATCAGACAGGAATATTACATTCCACTCAGACAAGGTTTATTTTTATGCGATGACTTTTTGTGAAAGAAGACTCCAATAAACATGCTCATTTTTCAAAAATTAGCATACATTCCCCATTTACAAAATATATATTGATTTTATATTAAGTTTGGCTTTTTTTAAAAGTCCTCGCCAGGCTGATTACTGAAATTGATAGATGAAGCGATTCACCAAAAATACGATGGCAAAAATTGTTTTGTTTAAAAGGAAATCTTGCAACGTCAACTGTCTCAACCTGCGTTCTTCCTTAGCACGGCAGAGTCCGCAGAGCTAATCTTGAGCAATCGACAGGATGGGAATGCTGTATTCGGCAAGGCGCCGTGATACAACTATTCGTGCTTTATGGATGTGCGTGTTGCATACGTAAAAATTGAAGGCGTTCTGGCTTTCCTCGCGCTTTCGGTCACACCTCGCGTTGTGCGTTGCGGCTGTAGCTGCGTGTGGTACGTCATGCGGAATTGATGAAACTAAATTTAGTCAATTCCGAATGATAAAGATTGTTTTCAATGACTGGGTTTGCTTCCTTTTATGGTTTTAAACAAGTGGTAGATTTGAATTCGGAGGATGGTGATTACCAAATGCTGACTTTTATTCATGAGTGAAATCTGAAAATTCTCAAATTGCTAGAGTATCCTGTTTTTTCTTTTTTTTCTCGTAATCTACCTCTTTTTCTCCTCCTTCAACCTTTTATTATTCTTCTCCGTTATTTCTCTCATCCTCTTATGACGATTACACCACCCGACACATGTACTTTTTGAAACTTTTCATATCGGGACTTCATTCTTTGATTATAATTAGTTATAGCAAACCCGAGTCATAACCAGTCCGATGATTGAAATCGAAAGACAAAGCGGTATACAAATGGAAAATGGAACTATCCTGTTGTTAACAATCGCACAGACTCAGAGAGGAAAAAATGAACAAGCTTTTGGGTCGCTTAGTCTATTAATTTTCTCCTTTGTGCATTGACCCATCTGCTGCCGCTATATCAGGATCCCTCCAGTTTCTCTTTGTCACCTTTGCCCATCACTTTCATCCACTTTTCATGCCTTTCATCCAAAAATTTCAATAATCGTTCCGCTGCTACTAGGGCTGGAGGAGCAAATAACTCCGACATCAGTGGACATTCTAGTGAGGTCCCTGGTATAAATTGGCTGTAGGATTTGTGTTTCAAAATACCGTAGGCCTGTATCCAGCTATAAAATATCTTAAATGTTTTCTGTAGCCGACTACATAATTTCTTACAGCCTTTTATAACATAACCGATGGCGATAAGGATATAGCCAACAGCTACAAGAACTATATCCAAGCGATAAACCATATAACCTATGGATAGGAACTATGGACCGGCTATGCAATTTTTTATCACTTCGTATGGCCCGAATGTATGATTTTCTATCACTTTCTATTGCCCTCTACAGCCAGCTATAAGAATTCCTATGGTATTTTAGAGCGTTGCTCCTACAGCTAAATTTTACTAGAGCTTATAGCACTCTTTGCCTTCATGAGAGGTCATTATAAATAATCAATCTCAGACGAGGCAGCCATTTATATCAAATCAATTTCTTCCAGTATGTTTAAATGGGAAAATTACAATGTCACCAACATGATAAACCACCGTTGCGCGGAGACCTGGCAACGTCGCTCCCATGCTATCATCGTCCCAAACTTTCGATGTCCCCACGGTCTCGTTGAATCCCTGAGACGCTCTCCACCGCGCTCAGGAAAAACCGCCCATCGAAACGGTATTTCTATCCAACTTATGCGCTTCCTGCTGAACGAGGATACCTCCACTTTAGCTCCTCAAATCGAGCATGCTTACCAAATTGGGTCGGGGCAACTCATATTGGGGGAGTTACCAAATTCTCAACTCCCTGGAGTCGAGACGAATTCATATCTTTTAATATATGTGACCGTCGAGGGTAAAAGGGACCTGAGTGCACAGAGGCAAATTTTTTAGGTGAGCGGTTTTTGTCAAATCGCCACGAAAAATCAGCATTATAGGTTGAGTGGAGATGCTTATCCCAAAGAATGACCGAAATCAAGGGAAAAAGTCCGATATTCGATACTGAACACCGTACACACAGTAGAAGCCTCTCGATCAAAAGGAGCGTTTGTTTATTTACGGTCGTAAGGTAATCGAAATAGCCTGAAACTAGTAGACTGATCAAAAAACTGCACAACTTTCTTCTACCAAAAAGATAGGAATGGTCACGCTCTGACAATAGACTGATTTAGTGGCTACGTCATATTTCAATTGTAAACAAACACATAACCCTGTCTCTGATTCGCGCCTATGGCATCGTGCAAAAGCGTGGTGTCTCTTGAAATCAAAATGTCTCCTGTTTAATGAGTCCTTCATCGTTTTATGACCTGTCAGTGACTAAACTGCATAAATTAACACAATCAACTCGCACAGAATTTGTACATAAACACCGAAGAAAATGATGAATAGAATTTACCATTCCTTCACGCTGTATTTCACGCAGCGTCAATTCTGAGTTAATTCTGCCAGAAGAAAGGTAAACGTTACTATATACTGGTATGGGTAACCAATCCTCTCGCAGAAGCGACTTTGAATTCACGCTGTGTAAAATACAAGGTGAAGGAATGGTCAATTCTACCAATATTTTTTGTTTTCAGTGAACTTGTGTCTCTTTGTTTTGGTTTGAACAAATACGATCAAAGATATGTACCTGACCACTAAATGAGTCAATATCTGAGGTACTCCAACTCGGACATCTGCCGCGGCGGGATCCACTTCTAGGCGATGCGACAACCTCGCGGGGCGGCAAGCTGTGCTCGGGGCGTGGGGCGTCTCTATTCCATTCTGTCAAATATATTTTAATTCTTGGGCCCCCCGCCCCTCGCCCCCTGGCGCCCTCGCGTTGTGTGTCACGCGTCGTTCCGCTTACACTCCGTCACCTGTCTCCTTTTTTGACGTTATCCCGGCGACCGGTCCCGCGTCCTCTTTTTTGTCTCCGCCCATCTCGCGCGTCGCGGCGCCACGTTCGACGCCTCGGCAGCTCCATCGCGTCGTGTCCAGCGCGACGCTTTCGCCATCGGCGATCGCGCTCTCTTTGTTCCAGGATCCCAGCATGACGTCCGGTCGTTTCATAGCCGGAATAAATGAACGAATTTCTGCCAAACGGAACTATGTGCGTTAAGACATGAGCCCTGAGACCCATATGCATAACAGGGCTCACGTCATAATGCACATAGTTCCGCAGAAATACGTCCAAATGTGGGAGACGCCATCTCTATCTGAGACTATATTACTGCACCTGGGGACTGATTATGGAAATTGATAGACAAGGCTATAGATGACGCAAATCGACGGTGTACGTCGGCAGTCACATAACTCGTTTGCGGTGTCTGAAAATCTCCGCCTCCGTGTTAATTATTTAAAGGAGAACAAATAGACATCATTCTTTGAAATTTTTGCAAAATTTTCTTGGCATAGAGAAAAAAATCACGGCAGTTTTAAAGAATTGCCGTTGAGTAGTTTTCCGTTTCAAGAATAAAGTATGGCAGGATGTCTGTGACGTCGCAAACCGAGTTATGTGATTGCCGACTTATACCGTCGAAATGTTTCATATAAAAATGCAGTTTCTATGAGGTTGAAATGCGCAGAGGAAATCAGGAGTGATGAAGTAAGTGACAGGAAAACCAAAACAGAAGTGGCATATACAAAATTGCTCCGTCCTGATTATGGAAATCGGTAGACAAAGTCACGGACAAAGAAGACAAAGTGAAATGTAGCGAGATTTTATTTTACAGCTTTAATTAAAGGACATTTTCAACCTTTATGAAACGTGAAACAAATAAACATCTGAAAAACTGGAAAGAGCGAATCGAATGTTTGAAGGAGATATTATTCATTTTAGCAGTAAAAATTGGTTTAACTGTGGAAATATTGAGGACTGCTTATGCTACCGGTCCAAAACGCAGTTACTAAAAACTTCAGTAGTTTTATTTCAGTTTCATTCGCTCATTTCATTAATCACCCGGAAACCTAGACAGCGTTTCGCGGTTTAGCCCTGTAAACATTGTATGAATAATGAGTATGGGATGAGTACGGGATGAGTACACGTGCGCTTGTTTTAAGCCGCGAAGCATTTACGTAATCTGTTTCCATCGCTCACCTTGAACAGCTGCGCCTTCGCGCACCGCACTGCCTGCGAAATATTTCACTAATGCAATTATTTCAAACTCGATTCTTCACGTAAGTACGTTACGCAAGCGCGTAACGTACGGAGAAAAATAGAACCGCTCTCAGCACCAACTTCCGCAGGATGTGGTGGAGTGCAAGAAAACATGTCGCCTAGTAGAGCAAATATGTGCGAAAGTGAAGGAGGAATGTGCTGAGGACAAGTGCCGGCTGTTCCCAAATGCGGAATGGAATGTTAAAGCAAAATCATCATCCGCCCCATGTGCTAAAGTCCATTTCTGGTGCTCAGCGCGGTTCTATTTTTCCACATAACTCTGCGCGGTCTGCAGACTGCGCAATCGCGCATCTAGATTTTCGACTTTGCAAATCTTCTGTCTTTATTTTGTTTTTTTGAAGAGGGTCTGATCATCGTTCTTCAACAAATTTTCGTTTGATTGATCTTTGCGTGTTTCAAAACATGAAAACTTTTTTCGGTAAAAGGGCGTATGAGACTTTCAATGCTGCTAAGATTTTGTGACGCACTTCTTTAGTTACAAATAACCTATCCGAGAGCTCTGCCACTGAAATTCCCCTGAAATTGCTTCGAATTCTTTCTCCTCATACTGCGGAATCAATTCAATTGTGAATGATATTTAATTTTGGAAATAAATTAAAATAAATTTTTGAATTTAATTTGCTGCAAATCCTATGGAAAACTGCACAGCCTCACCAGTGTTGCAAGCTTCATACGCCCTTTTATCAGAGAAGTCCTAAATTAATTACAAATGAAATTCGCTTCTCTTGTTAACTTTTTCGGTCATATTTATCAAATTAGCGTAGAACTTTTTCCTACCGTTTTTTCAACATAAAAAATATTGGAAAATCGGTAAGAAAAAGGTTCTACACTAATTTAGCAAACGAAATTCTATGAAGAATTAGAAGAAACGTCTCAACAAGCTTCCGTAAAAACTTTCCTTTTGTCACACGAAATTTGGCAACGTCCGATCGTTCAAACTGCGTTCATCCTCAGGACGGCAGAGTTGACATTTTAAGCAGTCGACAGGATGGTAATACGGTATTGGGCAAGGCGCCGTGATACAACTATACGTACTTTATGGATGTGCGTGTTGCATATGTAAAAATTGAAGGCGTTCTGGCTTTCCTCACGCTCTCGGTCATAGCTCGCGTTTCGCGTTGCGGTTGTAGCTACGTGTGGCACGCCATATGGCACTGATGAAACTAATTTTAGTCAATTTTCGAATGATGAAGATTGTTTTCAATGGCTGTTTGGGTTTGGTTCCGCTTATATTTTTAAATAAGTGGGAAATTTGAATTTGAAGGATGGTGATTACCAAACGCTGATCTTTCATTTATGAGTTAAATCTGAAAATTATTAAAATTACCAGGGGTTCCATTTTAGTCCGTTTCCTTAGCTCGAAAAAAATGAGGAACACAAAGGAAAGAAAAAAAGAGGAAGGAACGGAGAAATGAAGAAAGAAGGACACTTATATTTGTCAATCATTCATCACGAAATCGACTCAAACTGCACATTGGATGCTTTACAGTTTCGAAAATATTCGGGGGAGCCCCCCAGACCCCACCCTTAAGCCCCCCCTCCTTTTGAAGAGTTTGGATCCGCCCATGTTTTATTGAAATATAAGGGGAGGTTTGGCAAAGACTAATGTGGGATACCTCGTTCATCCTGAATTCTTCAGATCCTTCTCCCAGTTTTCTCAATGCCTGCATTCGACATTATTCAATGAATGTAAAGATAGGACGAGCCGACCGCCCTTTGTTGTAAACGATCGCTTCGGAAAGAAACATTATACTCTCGTTATTAATATCGAGGGAACTCTTAGAAATGCCCAAAACGCTCTAGATTGAAACGACCGGCGCGGCGCGTGCGGAGCAATAATTGTTAAAGCTCAAGGCACTTCGTCTTCAGACAGGCATCCTAGAGACGGACCGCTTCGTTGATACATGTCTTTCCCAGCTTAAATGGGGCTCAGTAAGAGGTTTCTGAACATATACGTCTCGAAATGAGCACATTAACCGTGCGGAACAAATAGTTCGTCTTTCCGAGTCAAATTTGCTCGTTTTATCTTCAAACTAGCGTTCTATTCCGCCGTGCAAAAAAAAACGCCATATTAGCCTTCAGATGTTGCTAAATCTTCTCTGAAAAATTGCAAATTTTAGGGAGAATTTATGAATATTCCTCTTCCGATTTTTCGAAGGGTTTCGCTCGATCGCGAGATTTGATCGAAAAAGTCTAACAATTTTGAGGGAAAATATTAGTAATCTCCTCTAGAAAAGAACATTTTAAGCGGAAATTTGGCAACATTCGAAGGCTCATAATGCGTTTTTATTTGGCTTTGCAATACTATCAACAATTAACTTTCCCCGAGGGGCTCGATGCGCCGGATACGATTTGCTCCAAATCCTGTTTGATGAGATATTCAGGTAAGTTGAATGCTCACAAAAGAGTTTTAACAGGACGTTAGTTCTAAGATTTAGTTCTTAACGACTTAGATATTGTACTTTTTTATTTGAGATCTCCTTAGGAAAATAAATATCGGTAAAAAGATGTTTGAAAAAAAGCTTCTCAAATTATTTTGGCAAAGGTTTTGTACCAATTACCTCCCAATTTCCCACTTTACCATTTTCAGCATTAAGACATATTTGAACAGAGACTCTTCATGATGCCGAGTCGGAGGAAAATGAACCGAAAAGCTTCTCAAATTATTTTGGCAAAGGTTTTGTACCAATTACCTACCAATTTCACACTTTCCCAATTTTTCAGCATCAAGGGATATTGGAACAGAGATTCTTCATGAAGCCGAGTGGTCCGAATTCAAGAAAAGCACCAGGTTGCATTTCATTTGAACCGAGGAAAAAAAGGGTTGAAGTTTTATACCTCCATTAAACTCGTGTGAAAGACAAATTTTAACGACTCCTTCCCAGTTTGAACAGTTTTTACGTAGCTTTGAATTTTTGACAGGAATAGATTTATGACTACTTCAATTCAAAAGTACCCTCTAATTATTTTCTGTCTACTGAATGAAAACGCAAATACCTCTCCAACAAGACCGATATGAAGCAGACAGATAGATTAGACATAGTTTAAAAAGGGTTCGAAACCCCTAGCACTGAGGACGGACTCCGTAAAAAATGCCTGGAATGCAAAGTGTTGAGGATTTTCGAGGACAAAAAGGACCCATCTGCGGGAATGCACTCGCTAATGAACGGACGAATCGCTTTGGACGCGGTCCGTCTGAGGTTTCAGCCACGCTTCGACAAGCAGCGAGCGACGCGAAGTTTGCCGCGCCAAGTTAACCGCGCGACCGGGTGCAACGATATAAAACCTGTCTGTTGTCACTGGAAACGCAATTTTACTTAGACCAGCATAGGAAGAGTCTCATTATTACTATATTTTTAGAGCAGAAGAAGTGTTCTGCTCTCTGATTTGTCATGAATTGTAGGCTATCACCGATTTAATAGCGCCTATACCGTAAACAAACATGATGGCAACAATGTTCTAGGCGTGATACACATTTTTATATGGACTACTTCAAGCAGGAAAGAACCAAGCCACATCAGCTTTTGCCAAATTTAATTGGGAAATTAATTTTTTCACAAGAGAACGTTCCAGCAGATTCCTTTGAAATGTTTAAGGAATTTCCTTATTAAAGTGCGAAATATTTACTGAAATTTTCACAAAAATCCGCCCAACCGTTTTTATAAAAATACTTCAATTGCCCAATTAAATTTGCCAATAGCTGATATGGCCTAGATCCTATCTGCTTAACGCGGACCTAATGTCCAATATCAGAGACGAGCATTAACAAACTTTGATGTATATTTTTCTAAGGGTATCATTCCATCTATTTCCACCTCGAAAACTCCAATCCCTCAGGGTCAGGTTGGTTTACATTCGGTAATAAGATCTCCATGAAAAAACCTGAAATTAGTGAACTAATCAGACAGCGGCACAAAAATGGCAATCCTCTCCCCTTATGGTTACCCTAACTCGTCGATTCTCATACCAAATAACGTAACTACATTTCAACATTGGAAACTTTTCACTCTCATGAATTTTAATTTCGCCAGGAAACCGTTAGCCTAAAGAACAGGGCCAAACTCAACTGACTTTTCCTTTATTTACATGCAAAAATCAGAAAAACGTTTGACGAAGATGGCCTAGTCATATTCCTACAACAAATTGAAGTATTTGAGTAAATTTTAAAATTAGAATGGAGCAACGTCTTTTTCATGTAATAAACAACAAATTTTTAAAAACAAAAAACAAAAGACAAAAAAAGCATGAACTTTCTTTGACTGACTATGCTCAGAAGAGAGGTCGATGGCAAAAACTCCTGGATGTAACCAGTGGCGTAGCGTGCTTTGCGATTCATCAATTGATCTACCATTCAAACCTATGAAAAAGGATCGATAAACAGGGTGTTCGCAACGCATGCCTCAATAATCGATATTTACCATAGCTTCAAATGGGGAAATATTTATAATCGATCATTCACGCCTCACCACTGGATGCAACCGTTCAAGCTCTACGAATGCCTTTGTTCCACATTCGAAATATCGAAGAGGCGCCCGGTCGCGCGGGGAACTCCAAATCGCGTGCTGCCTGTGGAAGCGTGGCTTTAATCAAGCGACGCCTGGACGTCACCTTTACCACGTTCACGGCTCATATCGCGCTCGCCAAACGGAGACGCGGCGGATAATATCCCTCCTTGGTCCGGGCGAAATTCATCAGCTCGCATTAGAGCGCCGAATTAATAGCGCGATTCATCAAGCCGCGGCGAAATCCGACGAAATATCCCCGCGCCGCCGGACGGCCCCGAAATACCACCCGCACAGCATTGTCTCGGGCCCGCGCTCGGCAACCGGGCGGATCGGATCCCGGCCGGGAATTAATTGAAGCTCGATTTAAAACTCCCGTCGCACAATGGATCCAGTCAATGTGGAGAGGTCGGACGAAAATTCGGAAACTTTAAACGCTCATAACTCCGTTTATACAAAATTTGGAGGTTCTGAAAGTGAGTCCATTGGTTTCCTAGTGAAATTTTCCTTTAGGAACACCCTTTAAAATTTAAAATGTGACGAAATAAACATCAAAATTCGTAATTTTTGTTAAAAATTTCATGTCCGACTTCTACCAAAGACTCGTACCCCTGTGCGTCGATGACCGAACAAAGACCCCGGGCTTGAGCCCCCGATCATCGGGCTTTTTCGGGGGAGGGCGCCGCATCCTTGCCACATCCGCGAATCAATTAACAGGAAAACAACAGTAACTCCACGCGGACATGAGCCGCGGTCAGCACGAACTTCAATGCGCTCCGAGTCTCAATCCAGTACTGCTCTCGTTCATGAATCGTTCATCAAAAGAGCTTTAACTCCATTTGAAACTGAGCCGCGGTTAGTACAAGCTCTAATGGTCTCCGAGGCTCCCTTCAGAATCGAGATACTGCTCTTTTCAGTGAACCATCGTTCCGCTGATGTAAGAACGTAATTCTACCCAGCTATGATCCCTGTCGTTCGTACGTCTCCATGCTTTTCACGGCCCACGTGAGGAGCAGTTAGGGCTTTTCGTGAGCCGAGCGACGGGATCATCGCCGAAGAGAAACGCCGCATAAACAACTGAACGTTGCCAGAATCCTGCAGATGAAGTTCCGATTTCCTGGAAAACTTTGCGGGTGTTTCTCTTGTCGTTTTTTTGTAGGATTTTACTCGTGATTAACACTAGTGTGTGAAAATTTTACGGAAAAATTTGAATATATTTTGGTGTAAATAAATATTCTACCAGGACAAATCTGACGTCGTACTGGTGCACATACGATGTTTTTAACGATTTGGGGTTTCTTGGCGTCGCGGCAAGCGTGCGGCGGGGCTGTAAGGGGCAGGTGGGTAATCGATTGAGTTGGTGGAGGAAATTGACACGCTATGATGAATAGAGCCTCCTCAAGGCGGAGGGGGTGGCGGGGGTGAAGGGATGCGGGGTCAGGGAGGGGAAGGAGGCTCCCTCCGAGATAAGTGAAGTACACTCATTTCTTAAGATACTGCTCTTTACTTGCCGACGCCGTATTTTTCACTCCTCCGAAACCGGCGTTACGCGTCTCCCGCGTTTCTGCCGCCCGCCGTTCGTCTGATTATTGGTATCGATAGATAAAGGCGTAGACAAAGGGAAAATGGAGGAGTCCCTGTGGTGCGTCCCAAAATCCTAAAGTTTCAAATTCAAATTCAGTTTATGCTATACATTAGCCATGGTAAGTTTGGCTAGGTACAGGTCACAATGGGTACAATGAAAATTAACAGATCAGTTTGTTAACAGACTTGTTAGGTTATCAAAAATTGTCTTAAGTTGTTTTGAATTATCTTAAAGTTTGAAATGTCGCGATACACTTAGTGAAATTGCTAGAGAGAGCTATGGGCAAAGAAGACATAGGGAGTACGGAACGATCCTACTAGTTGAAATGCGTGGTTCTTATAGACTAAGGGAGGAAATAATTGACTAACTAAAGAGTCTCGTGAGATGCTGTTATTTAGTCAATTACCTACCTCCTTTGTCCATTGCAACCACCCGCTTCCACCAATATCATCCCTTTTATCCTATTTTTCCATGCCTTTGTCTAAAAATGTCAATATTTAGCCCGCAGGAAGCAATCAGTGCTCCTCGGGGGAAAAAAATATTTTTGTCAAAATTTATGGGTTACTTTCATCCATTTTTGCTAGTGCCAAAATACCAATTCTATTCGTTCAAGTTTTGGTTAAAATGTATTTTTAAACTCTCATTTTTTTGTTGGAGGCACCCCAATAACTCCCCAATAGAGAATAATTTTACTCGGCAAGTGGCAGTTGCAATTCAAATTTTCCTGTATACAAAAGTATTTTGAAAGGCGAACGATCTTCACAGGATGACCTCGCACGAGAGTTGAAGCTGTTTACTCTTCTTGAGATTTCTTGGAGTCACAGAGCATGACCCACTCATTTTTAAAAAAATGGTCAGCAGGTCACCGTATCATTCACTAGGAACTTATCCTCCAAATGAAACAGAAAGGTGAATAATCTTCAGATTGAGGCCTAAGACTAGTGAAGGGGGTCACGGGTTAGGCACCGAAGTTGAAGAGGCATTGACCTCTTGACACAATATTCTGGATGTACGTCGTTCAAGAGGATGACTCGTTCCGATGTCTCTTGACGTTGTTCAAGGCGCCATGATACAAATATTCGTGCTCCATGGATGTGCGTGTTGCACATGTAAAAATTGAAGGGGTTTCGGCTTCCTTTATGATCACGGTTTGAACTCGCGGTGCAGCGACAGTGGCCAGACATTTTACGCTTTATGTACCATGTGTCTTCTTTGTTGATCGCTCTGTCTATCGATTACAATAATCAGCCCGAAAAGCGTACAGGTCTCATATTTTGGCTTCGACCTCCGTTGCGTTGCCATGGGTATTCTGCGATTAAGAAGTTCAGAGCTAGTTTATTAGATAGCACATATTTCGTAAAGTAGATAATATTTTTATTGTCTTGGTCGTTCATGGGAGAGGAATGGCGAATTGGTGATAAGGAAGAACGCCGTATGAACATTCGAGAGTTGCCAAATTTCCTCCGATAAAATGTTTGTTTCTGAGGAATGTTATGAATATTCTCCTTGGAAATTTTCAGGAATTTTAGATGAAATCGCGAACAAAATTATCTGAAAAGTTGGAAGGAAAATATTCACAAGTTTACCAGAAAATCCATGTTTTATCAAAGGAAATTTGGCAACGCCTGAAGGTTTATACGGCGTTTTTCCTTAGCAAGGCAGAGTAGGAGAAATGAATCAAAATAATACTCGAGGAAAGGTATAAGCAAAACAGCTACCTCTGACCTTTTGAGCGTTTTATTCCCTTTGCGTTAAATACATTTTCCATTCGCTATGGCTCCGGATTCTCTCGAGGAAAGTCACGTAGTTCTATTATTTCTTCTTCTCACTTCATTTCCTCATCTTTTCAACTTATCCCCACATTTCATCTTCGATTTCTTCCATTGCCGGCCCGTAACGTTAAATGAGTGTTCTTCTATGCCGACTCGAACAATCTAAATTTAGAGCCACTGGGAATCTCTTGGAGGGGTCATTGATCGGACGAGGACCTTTGAATTCTCATGAGCATGTTTAGGCAGGATCCACTGAAACGTGCCTTCGGTTTCACCGGCCACAGAGGCGAGGCAGCTCATTTCCGTTATTTTCTAACACAGTTGAACCCGTGGCTCGGTCATTTTCAAATTTATTCAGAGGATGCCTCGCGGGCCCTTGACCCAATCCGTGGCAGTCCAACCCTCTGCTCGATGGCTCGAGTCAAAAGACTTCGTATCTCCGTTGCAGCTTTTCAAAAGATCCGATCGAGTCTCATTCTTTTAAAATGTGATCGACCCAAATATCTCCTTGAAATTTCCTGGAAGTATTCAAAATTTAGACAAGGAACTTCATTTCCAATTTTAAGATAAATCTTTGAATAGTAATTTATACAAAAAAACACAATCTAAAATGTGCGTTCACGTTTTATTGGTTTGTCCAGGCGTATTGTTTGATATTAACCTTGGTTACCCAATTTAATTGCGTTCAGTTTTTATCTGAAATACTCAGGCCATTTTTGTGTATTTTTCCTAGGTATAAAGACTTATACATAGGACTTTATATAGATCTTATATATAAGGAGGCTGAGTGTTTTGCCTCAGGATAACTCAATCGAGGGTTGAAACGGAGCAGAGAACTAAAAATAATAGTGGCTGAAGCTTGGTGTGTAAAATACATTATTTTATACACGAGTAGTAATTTGATACATCGCATTTGAAGGTGAAGTACGTATTTTCCAACTAAAACCATTGAGCTATCAGTAATAATTTCATTATAGGAATTCACCTTTACATCGGATCCAAACCATAATGACAGGTGTATGTACTCTTTAGATTGAACGAGTATGAATCGATACATCGTTCTTCTGTGACATTGCATTCATAATTTTGATTCAAAATTGACGATTGTGTGATTACGAAGCATCTATTTATGCTCGCTTCACTGAATGGATCTACTTTAACTACTAACCAGGAGTGAATATCATTTTTTCCTTATTTTCACCCGCGTACGGTTCATTTTATCATCATCTCGTTTTTTTTAGTGATCGGGCGAAGCTCTGGAGTTTATGCCTTTTTTCCATTACGAAGCCTGTTTCATTGCTTCGATTTAATGAGCCACTTAACATTATTTCCTCGTCGCAATAGCTGCCGACGATGATGCATGATGTCACCCTCCAATCGTTGAATGAATTAATATTTAACGAAATATTATGATCAAAATTTGATTTCTAGCAAATTTTAAACTTTATGCAGTAATTCCTAATGAAGTTCGTTATTCTGAATCGAAGTTTACGTTAAATTACATGTGTGCAATATTGAAGGCCCTCATTTGGAACTGAGTCTTGTAAGTCAAATATTTTTATTCAATTTTGGTGCGCATCTTGATTTGTATGACCCTTCAAAAATTCAATACGATTGAAACGATAATCTTCTCTCGTCTTTGTGTGTGCACTATTTTTTTTAATCGTCGTTGTTTTTTTTTCTGTTCCAGGTAAGAGATGATATTTTGGTCTATCAGAGCATGCACTCGAGGTAAATTTAAAAAAAAAAAAAAATTATTGCACTCACGATTTTTCTTAAAGTTTTTTTTTTATCATTTACGATGGAACAACAAATATCTTTCCAGGTGATCTTTTTCGACGTATGAGGCCCACTTCGATAAACTTGACCATATTTGGATGACATTTAGCAGAAAGCAACAAACGCAATTATAGTTTTGTAAGTATCATGCATTTTCATTTTTATCATGGAAAAATGCCCAGAATAAAAAATGATTTTGTTTTCTACCAACACATTTTTCATTATTTTTTGAAAGCAAAGAAGTCGCCCGTTTAAGAAAAATATTATAATGCGTTTATTCTCCTCTTTTAACTACGGTCAATTTCGCCCCAAGAAAATATTATTCTTGACTAATTCATAAAATCGCCTATCCGTCTGATGAAACCAATGAAATGTAAGTCGTTTTTATAATGATTCAGAAATAGCAGTCCAGCTGATGAACACGGAGGTAGATTGCTATCATTGCTTACGATACCGCTTACGAGAATATTACGCTTGCCGGGAAAAACAAACCCTCTTTTTGTCTCGGTGAGACTAGTGCAATTGCGAGACGTGAATGATCGATTATCGATATTTCTCCATTTGAAGCTATGGTAAAGAATCGATTATTGATGCGTACATTGCGAACACCCTGTTTATCGATCCTTTTCCACAGGTTTAAATGACAAATCGATCGATATATCGCAAAGCACGCCACGCCACTGAGCTAGTGATATTATTTTTAGAGTCCACCGGGCGCCGTGGTGGAGCTGATGAGCCGGAAATGTGCCCTTAATGGCGGTGTATTTATGATGAGTAGAAAAGTCTGAATCAATACGTGATGCGGTCGCACAAAAGGTAGGGATTGACATGCTGTGATCAAAAGTCGGATCCTATAATTATGTATCTTTTCCCCGTAGAGTTTTTTACCAGAGCAGCGCGAACTGACTATTGAAATACATAAGCAAAATGATAGACATGTCGCAGGCAATCAGTCAAATCAGGCGTTTCATCAAATGCCCAGGCAGATAATCAAATTTTGACGGATTATGGAATTTCTTACGTTTATGGCGAAGAACTCACGAATTTGTAATATTTTGCCAAACATAACTCATCAAATCTATGAACTCTCCCATTTTGTTCCTTTACAAATGATTTTCATAACGTTTTATGTTAAAATTTTAAAAATTCTGTATTCTAAGACATCAATAAATTCTAAGACATGCTAAAAATTTCAAGATAAATGCTCGTTCAGGAGCTAAAGATCGTTCAAAATACTATTGTATGGTGCACATTTTCCAGAGAATTAAGTCTTTCAGGAGCAATGACTTTTTTGTACTGTAATTAGGAGAAAAATCTGAAATTTTTATCTAAGTCGGAATATTTGAGTATTTGCCCAGGCATTTGACAAATGGCTGATTTTTCTTTTGCCTTCGATAGATATAAAAGGCAAAGAGAAAACGTAGCGATCATATTGGTGGAAATGTGTGACTGCAATGGTTAAAGGAGGTAAAAACTACACTAACTAACGATGATCCACAAGAGACCCTTTAGTTAGTCCATAAGAAGAAAAATGATTGATTTGATAGTCCATTTCCCCCTTAGTCCATAATAATAACCACCCGTTCCAACCATAGTATCGC
This sequence comes from Bemisia tabaci, assembly GCF_918797505.1. Classification (NCBI taxonomy): domain Eukaryota; kingdom Metazoa; phylum Arthropoda; class Insecta; order Hemiptera; family Aleyrodidae; genus Bemisia; species Bemisia tabaci. The sequence goes on along the minus strand of NC_092795.1, from coordinate 3,647,219 downwards.
TCTATTCTCCCCTCTGCACTGAAAAAAATATGCCGGTAGATTTTACCATCTCTGACACAGTGATACGAATATGGTAATAAACACCAGACTCTATGGTGGCATTTACCATACTATGGTAAGAATCACCAGAGTTCTGGCGAATACTACTATAATTCTGGTTATTTCCACTAAATAGTATCACTGTGTAAAAAATCAAGTAGACTCATAGTAAATGTTACCATACTTTTTTTTCAGTGTGCATTTTGCCTTCTTTGTCTATAGCTTTGTCCGTCAATATTAATTATTAGCCAGTAGTGGAATATTTACCATTCAGATAGTCTTAATTTTGCAATAGGTAAGAAACCACTATTTTGAGCTTATTTTAGAAGCACATTTAAAGTGCATTATCTCGAAAGGAATCTGAGTTTGTTGCAAAAAAGAAAAGGTCTGTTCGCCTCAAAGCGAGGTACACGGACTTTATGTCCACTTTTTTTTACGTCCACAAACTTTTCGTCCACAATTTTTACGTCCACAGTTCTACAGCCCACACTATTGTTAAGTCCATTATTTAAACGTCCACTAAGTTAAGTCCACAAATGTAAAGTCCACTAAAATCAAATTCAAGCGTCATATTTTAGTCCGTGTGTAAAATTATATTGACAATATCGAAATGAGAAAATTAAGAGAGAATGAGGTGTTGTTATCGTACCTCATATTTTAAATGAAATGTTAATTTCCTCTTTTGATTCATCTTTTCAAATTGTCTTTGGTAAATACTTGGTTTCATTTCTATCCTTGAAATTTCCGATATAAAATATGCCTTAAATGTACATTCTTTTTTTTAATGAAATTGATTACTTCATTTTAAAAACATTTACATTTTTAAAACGTGGTAAATATTTGTAAAACCTTTTCCAAGCAATGGCATCGATATGAATCTCAATGAGCCGTAGTTGTGATGAAAGAAACTATACAAAAATTAATAAAAGAGGAAAAAAACTAAGAAGCACGCACTTTTTTTTAACTTATTTGTACATCGACCTCCTTGAGTCAAATACGTCCAATTTTGAGCGTTTAGTTGCGCTTACACCACGCTGCAGCACAGTAAAAGCCCAAAACATAAAATAATAAATTTGAATGCTTTGGAAATCATTAAATTTGACACGGAACCACTATTATATCTACAAAAACATATTATATTTTCCAGTAGTACATATTTCTTTTTCATCAGTTTAAAAGGGAATAATCAATGCAGAGAGTGCAAACATTTCAAAATCATGAGTTGAAAAACGCTGACTCCGCGAGTTTAAATATTAGAGCCTAACACAGAGCGGAGCGGCGTGTTAGCAGCGCAGAACGCGCACTGGCGCCTACAAACCTAACGGGATACTTCACGCATTGCGCAACGCGTGAAGTATCCCGTTAGGTTTGTAGGCGCCTATGCGCGTGTCACGCTGGGTGCCTGCCGCGCCGCAACGCTTTAAGCAACTATTTCGCGTCAGAGGCGTTGCACAGTATCCTACAAGATTGAAGGCGCACGAAATAACTAGTTAAAGAGGACTTTCAATTTTGACTGCATCTGTTACTGAAAAATGTTTAATTTGGCGTTGGAGCGTTTCCTAGGCTCCCGCTTTGGTTTTCATCTTATCATATCCGTACAGTGTACACATGAACATATGTTTTTATCTGCTCTTAGAGTCTGTTCTCTTTCATAACTTGATTCATGAATGAAATGTTTTTAAGAATGAAGGTAGTAGTAGTATGCATTTATTTTTGAGGTGGTTCCTGTCATTTAAATGAGAAGAAAAAAATGTGGACATAACATGTCCACAATTTGGACAATTTTGGACACATTCATTGTTGGACATTTAAACATGTGGACTTAATAAAGACTGGACTTAACGTTTAGTGGACATTAATAGCGGTGGACATTTATTTAATGGACGAAAGGTAGGTGGACATAAAGTCCTGGAAGCCAAAGGGACCGCTTTTTGAAAAACGGCCCGTAGGTGCTGTATCTTTTGGAGAACAATTTTATTGAAACAAAAAGTCCTATTTTGAGACTCCGTCTATAAGGAAGTCGCTTGATGGGTACCGAGCGTAAAAATGAAGGTGTCTTAGAACCCAATAAATCCCATTACTGATTTCCTATTTAATTTATTCCTATCTACTCCACCTTAATGTTTTTTTTACCATTTTTCCCGAGTCCTGAACCGAATCAATCCGCTAAAGGTGGCTGTAGATTCTGATAAAATCGAAAAAATTCTCAAAAATAGTCCTACTTTGACTCACAACACACGCTCGTACGGCCTGGCGCGGCGGTTCAACCCGTGATGGATCACACGTAGCAAAAAGGAACTCATGACAAAGTAACATTTTTACAACATTGTAATCGCGGTGGTTCCTTTTTGCTGCATGCGATTCGGATCATCCTATATTGTAACAGTGCATTTTTGCATCTTCCATGTCCCGCTTAGGAAGCTGAGCGTGGACTGTGGTCTCTTCTTTCGTGCACTGAAAAAAAAAGATTCGTAGAATTTACTATTCCTTCACGCTGTATTTCACGAAGCGTGAAGGAGTGGTAAATTCTACCAATCTTCAAGTCGATTCTGCCAGAGGAATGGTTACCTGTACCAGTAAATAGTAACATTCACTGGAAAAAAAACACATTGTATCTAGAGTCTAGACTCTATAAAAACATCGACAAGAAAAGTACTCTTGATTCAATCAGAATCGTAGGCGTTAAGTCAAAGAACCAAGCGCCTGTAATTTAAGCGATTTCGTTTGATTCAAGCAAAAAACCGATTGAATCAGAGATTTTTCCTGTCAATGTTCAAGAGCCTCTACTCTAGATCCAATGTGTTTTTTTTTCCCAGTGTTTACCTTTCTTCTAGCAGAATTGAGTCTTAATTGACGCTGTGTGAAATGCAGCGTGAATGAATGGTAAATTCTACCAAACTTCTTTATTCAGTGTTGACGGTGAAATAGGTTCTATTTTTTCCGAGTGTCCACGATGAAGCAACCGCGGCGTTCCCTGATTCGGAGGCAGCGAGCCCCGGTGTCGGACGGACGCTGGCTGCCGTGGGACATGGCGTCGACACGGCGCATCGGGATCGTGGACGACGCGAAAACGGGGGGAGGGGGGGGGGGGAGGAAAAGGGACAGCGCGGAGGGCGCAACTTAATTGAGCGCTGAGCGCCGGCGGGCAGCGCGCCGAGGGTTGCGTCTTGCACGGCGACTGGTGACTCGGGAACCGCTCGAATAATTATCAGACAGTAGTTTTCCACTCCCAGACCCGAAGCCGAGACGAGACTCCTCGCCAAAGATCCTGCGTCGACGCACGCTCTCCTTTTTCACCGGGAAACTTGGCCACAGACCAAGTTTTGAAAGTTTCTAAGAAAACGTTCGTAAAGTCGATGAATGACTATGATAGTGAATGTTTCCCTACAGCCGACTACACACGCTGAAAATGGTCCATCCTTGTCGCTGTTACGCTATCGAGTATTGACCCTCAAAACTCATTTTCAGCTAGCGTTCACATCATAAGCCCTGGATAGACGATCAAATTCCGAACCAATTCCGATGAAAGTAGACATGCTGATGACTGGTAGTCACCATCTACCATCAAATTTTGACGGGCCGCACTATTTTGTTCAAAGTAAGATCAGAATGGAGTGGCACCATTCGTCATTTCCTGCCACAGGAAAATTTTTTGCCAAAATTTCATTTTAAAACTAAGCAAATGAATGAGTTCAAGACTGATGACTCCCGACACTTTGATGGTAATTGGTTCGGGAATTTGATCGTCTATCGAGACCTATACATACAAAACGTATTGCGAATTTGTACGAATGAACAACTTTTTACAATATGACGAGTGACTATAAAACTCAGGCCGCCATTTTATGAACAGAAGTGAAATGATGGTGGATTAGCCCAGATCTCATCGATCGCTAAAAATTGCGCGTTATGCCGGAATCACACGCTGAATTTGGCAGCTGAATACGGAAGTCGATGGTCATCGCTCAACAGCTGAAATTTCGCAAATCCGAGTTATTTTCATCACGATGGGTATCAAATCTATTCGAATAGTTCAGACAAATCTGACATTATTCGATGGTCGCTGAAGTTCAGGCATCGGGCCGATGACTTCCACATTCAAGCCACATTCAGCGTCATTGCGGCATTTTGGACCACTTTTCAGAGCACCGCTCAACGGTGCATTGGTGACCTCCATTCTCAGCGTGGGAAGTGGGCATTATTTCACGTACATGAATACATAACAATTATTCGACCACCTGTGCATGGCACGGTTTCGCTTGAAACGAATCTTGTATTTATCAGGAATTAGCGATTTAGGTACTAAGTCCTACGTAAAATTCCGCAAAAAACACGATGGTGCCACTAGTTTTTTTTGTACTAACTCCGAAACTCATAAAAGCTCACAAAGATAAGGCCGTAGTGAAGGGGATATCCCGCACCCTACCCTGAGAGTACACCCCTGAATCCAAGTCAAACCCTCCATGCAAAAACAGGGAGCGAATACTTTAGTAGGGTTGCCTCTCAGTTTGGGGACTCCAAAGTTGGAACCACGGCAACCCTGCTAAAGTATTTGCTCCCTATCTTTGCATAGAGAATTTGACCCAATGTAGAGGTGGATTTTCTTGGAAGCGTGGGATATCTCCTCCAATATGGCCTCAAATTTGCGAGTTTTTTTTAGTTTCGTAGTTTGTTTCAGAGAAAACCAGAAGCACCATCGTATTTCTCCCGAAATTCTACGTAGGAATCAGTACTTAAATCGTAGATTTCTGACACATGCAAGAGCTCCATTGACCTCCAACGCACCGCAGCAACTCATGTGGCAATACCCTCAACTTGCTAATTTCATGACACGGTACCCATTCGGCAGTTCGTTAACATCCGGCCAAAGTATCACTGGCGCAATACACTGAAAAAAAAACCTCGGTGTATTTACCAAGAAAAGGGTAAAATTACCGAGAATTCAGAGTTCTATTTGATCCCAATTTTTTCTTGGTAAAATTATCACTTATGGAATTGGTAATTTTACCGAGAAAGCTCGGTAAAATTATTGAACTTTCTCGGTAATTTTACTGGACCTTGGTAAAAACGCCAAAATGTTTTATCGACTGTGGTATAATTACTGAGATAAAATGGTAAAGTTACCGGGAATTGATTAACAATAAAAATGGTATTCTTACCTGAAAAAACCAGTAAAAATACCGGTTTTTAGGTAAGCTTACCAGTCTGTCTTGGTAAAATTACCATAGAATTGGTAAAAAAAAGAGAGATGGTAAAGGTACCAACGGACCTTGGTAAAAACGCCGAGAATTTTTTCTCAGTGCGAGTAATGAAATAGTGTCAGTCGGGTTTCTCGGTGAACCAGCGCAGCGTGCGACGGAGGGTTTTACCGGGAGTTGAGAGGTTTCGGCCGAGGTGGGCTGGCGCTCGGGGGGCGAGCTGGAAATTCAGCGGAGCGCGTACGTTTAGGAGTCATGCAGATGCTTTTACTTGACGGCGCAGCGCGCGTCGCCCTCCGCTTCGGCCGAATCCGTCCGGCTTCGTAAAGGCATGCGTAAGTCGCCCCGAAGCTGGAACCCCGCACATCGACTCTGGAGCCGGGCATATGGTCGCGGCCCCCCCAACGGAACGCACATTCAGCCCCTCGACTCACTTTTATCTCGCCTCGCTCAGCCCTCTTTTTCCGAACCATTTCGCTCGGGTATCTTGTGGGGAAGAAACCCACTCGAGCACGTATCTGCTCACGACGCTCCGCGCGGGCCACCCTGACTCCTACGGCGCGCGCACCGCGACTTGTTGCTCCGGCGATGCACGTGACATATGTTCCGGTCGGTTGTTGTTGGCGTTGGGCTCAGCTGCCCCGAAAGTGAGCTCCGCCGCTGACGGTGCTTTAGTGTTCCCGGGGATGCGTGTTTTATCGAGTTTCTCGGTGGGTGCCAGGTAGGACTGGTTTCGCTCTTGTGGTTTCATCTCGCGCCGGGATGAAGGAATCGTCCAGGGACACCTTCCGAAAGCACTCCATCAAGAGATGCGTCACCATCGTCCCGCCACACATCAAAGAGGTAATTTTATTTGTGTACCCCATAAAGCACTGATCATTGGACTGGGTTAAGTTGATAGGAACCGAGCCACATCAGCTACTGCAATATTTAATCGGGCAATCTAATTATTACATGGAAACGGTTGTGCGGACTTATGTGCAAATTTCAGTTAAATTTCTGCCTAATAGGAACACCGAGAAAAAAGATTGGTAGAATGTATCATTCCTTCACGCTGTATTTCACACAGCGTGAACTCAAAGACGATTCTGCCAGAGGAATGGTTACCTGTACCAGTAGATAGTAACGTTTACTTTTCCGTCGGCAGAATTGACTCTGAATTGACGCTGTGTGAAATACAGCGAGAAGGAATGGTAAATTCTACCAATATTTTTTCTCGGTGAAGCAAATTCCTTAACATTTTTATAAGAATACGCACTCACGCTCTCTCGTATAAAATTGAATTGCCCAATTAAATTTGGCAATAGCTGATATGGCTTGGTTCCTTTCTGTTAAACGGAGTCCAATTAAACCACTGGCTGTTCGTTACATTAAACATAACTCTGTGATTGTTGGTGAGATAACAACTTAATCCGAGGAATGGGCGACTAAACACCTAAACTAGAAGAGAGCGTCACATGCTTTCTCCTCAAAATCTTACGTAGCAAACTATTCACACAGTGAGAAGTTTGAAAATAAACTTCCCAGCGAGATGTTTACAAACATTTTTAACACAGATCAAATGGAAGTTGGATTATACAAATGACGTCACTTGTATTTTTGTTATTCAACTATTGTTAATCGTAAATACCTAAATCTTGTTTAGGAGTTGATTTTCAGACTTTTTGTGTGATCCGTTTCGCTCGTGAAATTTTGAAGAGGAATCATGTTATGTTGGGCTATGTTCATACCTTGTCTAACGGTCCATGGTATGTGAATTGGGGAAATAGGCCTCCAGGCAAGGTCTGAACCAGAAGGAAACAGCACATGTTTTCATTTAAAAATTGTATCTAGAAAACGACTCATATAATGGAGAGTCTGGATATTAGGCCTTGAACGGGATATGAACGAGTATTTTTAACACAGATCAAATATGAATTAGATTTTACTAATGACGGCATTTGCATTTTTTCCATTGACCAATGTTAACTGTTAACGCCGGTGTATCTTGTTTGGGGATTGACTTCCAGAATTGCGTCAACTTCCGAATGTTCACGAGGCGCGTTGGTGAGCATAACGCCTTGATACAACTAAACGTGCTCGACGGATGACCGTGTTGCTTAAACGAAAAATTGAAGGCGCTTTGAGTTTCTTGATCTTCCCGAACGTAATGTAATTCAAGCTGACAGCCCGCCCAACACGAAATATTGCAGCAATATTGCAGCAATATTGTCAATATTGAAACAATATTGTCATGTACATATTTCCTTAAATACACTGCAGAAATATGTTGACAATATTGCTAAAATATTTCATGACAATATTGTAACAATATATTTATAAAAATGTTTTAAATATATTTACAAAATATATTTATGTAATTACTTTTAAAACAGTTTGTAAAATATATTTACAAAATATTTTAAAATTATTTTAGAAATATTAGTTTAAAAATATTTGTTTAATATTATGTTAAAAATATTTTATAAATATTTTTGTAATATTTAAAAATTAATTGCTAAAATGGCAAAAAATGGTTTGCGATTTCTGCAATTTGCTTTTTTTGCTAAAATGCCCACCCTCGTGGCGAGAACGACAAAACAATTTGCAAAAGTGGTAATTTTATTGTGCGAAAATGGCACTATACTTTTGCGAAATTAACATTACTAGTTTATGCTATTATGGCTAAAATTTTTGCTAGATTTTCAAAATGTTTGCCAAATTAGCGTATGGTTTTGCTCTGTTTACCAATTATTTTGCGGAACTTACTAAAATCAATCGCTAGAAAAAAGAAAGGGGGGGGGGAAGAAAAGACAAAAAGAAGGGAAAAAAATAAATAACATAACATAAATACATCGACATAAATTCAAACTAGGAAAAAGCTCAAATAATTAAAACTGGAAAAAGACGCAATTATAAAAAACAGTAATTTGGTAAAGAAAAAAATGAGAGAGAGTTAAAAAAAACGAAAATTTGTAATACATGAATAGGAATATGTTGAGTACAATTAATAAAGAATTTGAAACACAAATTACAGGATGAAATAAAAAATAATAAATAAATAATAAATAATACATTCTGGTAAAATATTATAAGAATCCGTCAATAAACAAACATATTACGGACTCAGAGGCCTGCGATAGTTAAGAGATTGAATTTACGGGCCCATCTACATCAAGCCTGGCTGGTCTGGTGGTAAAGTACTGGACTTCGGATATCAACTCCACCCCGAGGCGTGGGTTCTAATCCCGACTAGGACGGCGCGGATTTTAAGGTCAGTAACAACTCTACGATCCACAACCTGGACGCATGTGTACATTTGAAAGAAAATTAGTACCAAAGACGTCTCCTAGAGTGCGCGCACACGGATATGGAATATGATAACCTCATCGCAAGTAAATATTTTTAAAATATATTATCAATATTACCTTGACAATATTGCTGCAATATTGTCAGGGGGGCGGACAACAAACTATTGCAGCAATATTATTTCGATATTGTTAAAATATTGTTAAAATGTTTTTAACAATATTTCAGCAATATTTTTAAAATATTTCCGTGTTGGGCGGGAGGTAGCTTATAAGAAACCGAAGGAATTCTTTGTTATTCGTCACAACTGCTAGCTATACACATTCCCATTAATTATATTTATTCATTCATCTATTTATTTTACTATTTATTTATGTATTAATTTACTGTAATAATAATTTATTAATGTATCAACATTAAAATTTAAGACTGCTACTTTAAAGGCTGAATCTCTGGTGTGTGGGCCAGTGCTAATAAGAAAATTGCTTGAAAAGTTGCAATCCATTGACGGACGGTTTTAAATCTTCAAAACGGTTATTAACTGATGGTTTTAAACATGTGTTGTGTGTCTTTGCAAGACACTGATTGCACCCATCCACGCTGCTTCCTTGATTGAAATTGTTGCTCATGCAAAATTTGTAGCAATCAAATTGATATCCAAATTTTTGAGCTTTTCATTTGTTCGGCTGTCAAGACATATATGTTAATATTGCAAAAAGTTTACACTGCAAATCAATGACCATACATCTAAATTACGTATCTAAATGTTTAAATAAAAGTGAGAGTAGTTTATTCAGTTATGAGTAAGCAAATCAACATTACAGTTTAAAATTTCCTCCAGCCTGTCTTTACCACTTACTAGTCATCTTGAAAAATCTTTAAACTATTTTGATTTGCATTCTTAAAAACATAGAGCAAGACTTGGAATTTTTAAAAGGCTCAGATTTGTGGTTTTAGGATGTAGACTTATTTTTTGAAATTGTAGAAGCTAAGAAACATCAGAATTAGATAGCGAAATGGATGAGCAATCCAATGAGCTCCGCGCAGCTACATAAATTACTACCGTAAGGATTAATCCACTGTGTCGAGTAAAAACACCATAAGCACATTGTAATGTTACGAAATTGGTCCAGATAGAATATGCATTTTGTATATAAGACATGCATGTTTTTTGAACTCCTCCCAAACAGAAATTGTGAATAAAATCTTGTGAAAAAGTAAAAAGAAATGTAAATACATTATGAAGAAAGTTCAAATTTTATGATATGACATTTAAAAACGTCTGGATGTTCACTGGGCCTTATGGTTAAATTTTGCAATAAGAATCCACTGATTCTCACTCATTTTAGAAACGAAGTATGTGTCATTGGCTGCTCAATGCGGATAGGTGCTTTTGTCAATGAGCCAGAAATGGTAGTTCTCTACTGCAAAATGTAGTCCATATGTGCCATTATTTCCCTATGACAATAGGTGATCTAATGGATGAGCCTGAAATAACAGTGCCTTACTGCAAAATGTAGTCAATTTTTTCATCGCAGTATTAGACTAAATATTCCGCTCAACTTTAATTTAAGCGTGTGCGTACATATAACCTGGGTTAATCATCAAAACATTTAAGCCTCCTTTCAATCTAAATTCGTTGAGCTTGATTGCGTACTAATTAATGTAATATTGTTAAACCCAGCTCTCTTCATAATCTCCAAAGGGTGGAGTTTAACTCCCGCAAGTGCTGATGTTATCCGTGATGGACACATGCGTTTCCTGCTCGTAGACTAGCTCAGAGAACACGCAATCGCGGTGTCATGGCGGCGAGCTCCATGTGGCACAGTTTGAAACATGAATTGCTCTTTGGTTAGGAATTTCCTTGAAATCTAAACCTAAATTTTCATGTACTCTTCGAAGTACAGATACTACGTAAGGTGACGACTGAAAAGTAAAAGAAACGCTAATGCGAACCACTTGAAGCTGCGAACTTTCCTATGATAAGGGCATCAAATGTATGTCTTGCAAAAATAACCCGGAGTAGGTTTGTTATTTGGCACGAGAATGTTTCCAAATTTCTAAAAAAAAAGTCAAGGCTCTCATATAAGGTGATGCTGACCCCCTTAATTTCACAAGAAAAATTGAGAGGAAGGTAAATTAGCTTACAAACTACTTAGTCATATTTTGGCGAGTCATACTGCAGATGAGAGGTAACGCGCCTTGTGCAGGTTTCGGCTATGCCAAATATTTCTAAAAAAATTTTGAATATTCAAAAAAGAACCGTCTATTTCCCAGAGCACTCTCCTTCTCAACACTTGCCTTCTTTCTACAGTTTTTAAATTTCCATGAAGCCCCTTAGCATGATACAACATTTAAAAGTGTTATGCAGATCAGTTGTCTCTACATTTGGCTTTTTGAAAAGTATTTTGCGAAATAATTCGGGTCCAATTTAGTCATATAGGGGCTAGGTGTGGAAGAAGTCCACACGCAAAGCCCGCCAATATGCAGGACTAAATGGACTGCATTTAGCAAAGAAGAACCAAGTCACATCGGCTGTAGGTAAATTTCATTGGTCAAATTAGTATTTCACAAGAGAACGGTTGCTATGCTCGATTTGAAATTCCAGAAAATTTGCTCAGAGACCCAGACATAATTTCCTGCAACTTTAAAGGGAGACTGCACAGCCAATTTCCCGTAAAAAATTTAACTCTTTAATCTCGATAACAGAGAATGCTGTTTGGATCCTTTCTGCCTAACAGGGTCAGCACATTTCCCCCAAATTTTTTCTAAATTTCTTTCCTTGTGCTAAACTCCAGTCAAGTGGGCCTTTCATCAAGCAAATAGGTCGTATCAAGCTTCCTGATCCTATAGCTTGATGATTCGTCGATCCTTTTTATTAATGTATGCGCCCCTATCTACACTGAAAAAAAAGATTGGTAGAATTACCCTGGTAAAAATTGGCGACAGGAGCTGCGTTTCAAAATACCATAGGAGTTCTTGTAGCCGACTGAAGAGGGCGATAGAAAATCATATAGCTGGCTGTAGAAAGAGGAGAAAATCATTCGGCCGGGCTACACGACGCGATAAAAAATTATACAGCCGGGCTGTAGTTCCTATCACCGGGCTTTAAACTTTATCGCCTGGCTGTTGCTTTTTCACCATCGGCTATAAAAGGCTATACCTAAGAAATTGTGTAGAAATTCGTGTGCTTTGTAAATCCTTAAGTTTGTACGGAATCACCTTAATATTTACAAAACGCACATTATATTTCCCTTTACTATATACTTTTTTTTAAAAAACAGCTGTTGATAAAATTTTAGATCTAGAGAGGTTATGCTTTTCTTATGTTTTTTCTTGGTATATTCTTGGTGAATGGTCCTCAATAAAAGTGTCGTTTCTTCTTAATTATTTCTATTTTTCTGAGATTCAACATTTGGTGACCTCGACGTGATACAGAAGAAAGAAGTCAAGTTATGAGTTTTGTTTGAGTTTTTGTTGAAATTGCATTCCTGTATTGGTTGCAATCTGCGCGCTGGGTACCCAACCTTGAAAGACATTGGAATTGCCGTGTCTAAATTTTATTCGACCTGATCAGTCGACGTTTTGGTGGAACTTCAAGCTTCTCATCAAAACAAAGGAATATAATCGGTATTGATATTTAATCTTGCCGAATTAAAGTTCCATTCTCCTCGGTATCGATATTTAATCCTGCCGACTGAGAAATATAACCTCATTGGTATTGATATCTAATCTTGCCAATTGAGTCGTTTAATTTGTCAGTATTGATATATAATCTTACTGATTTCAAATTTGTACTTTTGGTGTCAGTGACAAAGCGGCATCGGTGCATTTGAGTTTGAGGTTGACTCAAGAAGTCAATAGTCAACAAACCGAAATCTAACAACCATCTTTTGAATTTGAATCTTTGCTGTATCAGCTGAGTGATTCAACACTCACCGACAATGGATGACTTACGGAAAAATGCACTTCTCGCAACAAAGAATCAACTGATATTTCAGCTCGATCGCTTTGCAACAGTCGTAAATAGTGATGCCCCCAATGTGCAGATCATTGAGGCTAGGTTTGAAGACTCAAAAGGATTCCTTAGCCAATTTATCCGAGTTGGATTTGAACTCCAACTGCTTAATCCTTCACTTCAAACTACATCAGACTTGGAAGAGTTTGAATCAAAATATTATGATACAATTACAAAGGCAAAAAGTGTCATGAAACGTAATCCTACAGAAGCCACCACCTCAGAGGGTTCAGAGAGTTCCAGTGCTCAAATACTGTCTCCACCAAACATCGGCAATTCTTTGAAACGCGTAGACTTGCCTGAATTCTCTGGAGGCTACATGCAGTGGCAGACTTTTAAGCAAATGTTTACGTCACTGGTACATAACACAAAAATACCAACTATATTAAAATTTACCCATTTAAAAAAATCAGTTACTGGTAAAGCAGCCGCTCTTATAAAACAGATTAATTTTTCTGAAGAAAATTATGAAGTGGCCTTAAAAGCGTTGTCAGATCGTTATGACAACAGGAAATTTTTGCAATATCAGCAAGTTAAAAACCTCTTAAATATGGATGATATTTTCCCTAACGGAAAACCAAGAAAACTAAATTCAAGCCATTTAGAAAGCATGTATAATAGGATCACCCAAACTTTGCATTCTTTGAAAGCATCAAATGTTCTCACTTGTTGTTGGGACCCTATCCTTGCCTACGTGGTAATTTCTAAATTTGATGAAGATACTTTGGCCGACTGGGAAAAAGTAGCGCACCCCATTGACCCTCCGACTCAAACCGAATTACTGGATTTTCTCAAGAGACGTCAAAGAATCATTGAATCTGTTGAAGAAAAAAAATGTCATGAATCAAATGAAAGCCAGAGAAGTTCTACGTTGGCAAATCAGCGGCATACATCATTTAACTCCAGAAAGAGGAATGCTGCTTCCTTTGCATTTTGGGAGCAAGAATCAGCATCTAAAGTAGCGAAAACCACTTCTAAAAATTATAAGAAATGTGACTATTGTAATGAAAACCATAAAATTTGGTCCTGCTTAAAATTCAAAAAACTATCTTTGCCAGACAAAATTACCGTGGTAAAGACAGAAAAATTATGCATTTTATGTCTACGAGATCACTCTGGTGAATGTACGAGCAATTTCAAATGTAGATTGTGTAATGAAAAACACAGTTCTCTGCTTCATGGCTACAAAGAGGCTACAAAAACTAAACCAAACAGTTCATCGCAATCTTCGTCCTCAAATATATGACTAGCAACAGTTCAAGTTTACGTCTTATGCAATAATAAAAAGCTTAAATGTAAAGCATTGCTAGATTCGGCCTCACAGTTAAATTTTTTATCTGCCACTTTTTCTAAATCTCTAAAAATACCCGCTGAAGCTCAAAAATGTGAAATAAAAGGAATTGGAAGTGCTTATTCATATGAAAAAAAGACGGTTGACATTGTTCCCTTGTCTTCGTCAAAACAATTGAAAATTTCATGTCATATTATTGATAGTTTACCAATTACAATTCCTCCTAGTGAAGAATTTGTGAGTGAAAAGATCAATGCCCGTTTAAAAAATTTAAAACTCGCTGATCCAACATTCCATGAGGGTGGCACCGTTGATATGATTCTGGGAGCTTCAATATTTTGGCCTGCTCTCTTACAAAATCAAATTTCGGCAGATTCTTACTTTCCAACATTACAAGAAACCATATTTGGATGGATAGTAGGAGGATGTTGCACTGAAAATCTAGAAGTTAGTCCAATAGTACCAACTTTGACTTTCACCGCATTTGAGAAACAATCTGTAATTGATGCTAATCTACAGAAATTTTGGGAAATAGAAGATGGCGACTTTCAAGAAAGTCGATCTGAAGTGTCCAGTTGCGAAAAAATATTCTGTGAAACTTTGAGAGACGCCGAAGATGGAAAGTTTATAGTGCAACTACCTTTGAAAGAACATCCAATTGTTTTGGGCAATTCCAAAAGTATAGCGTTGAAGAAACTGTTTGACCTTGAAAGAAAATTGGACCAAAATGAAAAGTTTAGAACCTTGTACTCTGACTTCATGCGAGAGTACATTTCCTTAAACCATATGAGTCTAGTGCCCGAAGGAGAAGAGGATACAAACCCAGCGTATTACATCCCTCATTTAGGTGTGCTTCGAGAGGGTAGTTTAACTACTAAGTTAAGGGTAGTGTTTAACGCTTCTTCCAAAACATCGCCAAACAACAAATCATTGAATGATATTCTACATGTGGGCCCCACAATCCAAGACACCCTTTTTGAAATTTTACTGAGATTTCGGGAGTACCCTGTTGCACTGACTGCGGATATCACAAAAATGTATCGCCAAATATGGATCGACGAAGCACAACGTGACTTACAAAGAATTTTGTGGAGAGAAAAACGGTCTGATCCGGTGAAAATTTATCGACTGAATACTGTCACATACGGCACTGGACCCGCTCCCTTCCTAGCAATAAGATCGCTAAATGAAGCTGCCTTACAACAGAAACACAGATATGCAGCTGCTTCAAAAAGTATTCTGAGTTCATTTTATGTAGATGATTATCTAGGAGGAGCAGAAACAATAAAGGAGGCAATCCAACTAAAGAATGATGTAGAGGAAATTTTGCTTCGAAGAGGTTTTCCGCTTAGAAAATGGGCCTCAAATGAGAAAAACGTATTCCAAAACACTAGTAATCGCACAGAGCCATTTTATTTCAATGAAGAGACTGATGTTAAGGTTCTGGGCATCGGATGGATCCCAAAAACGGATCAATTCTTTTTCAAAACGGTCAATTCTCCTACTCCCAAGAACGGCTATTCAAAAAGAACGATATTATCAGAAACGTCAAAACTTTTTGATCCTTTAGGGCTAGTTAGCCCTGTAGTAATTCGTGCAAAGTTTATCATGTCATCAATTACAATGAAAATAATCCATATAGAGTGTGCAAACATTTCAAAGTCATGAGTTGAAAAACGCTGACTCTACGAGATTAAATATTAGAGCCTAACACAAAGCGGAGCGGCGGCGCACTGGCGCCTACAAAACTAACAGGGATACTTCACGCATTGCGCAACGCGTGAAGTATCCCTGTTAGGTTTGTAGGCGCCAATGCGCGTTTCGCACTGGCTGCCCGCCCGCAGCGCCGCAGCGTACCACGGCGCTTGAAGCAGCTATTTCACACCAGAGGTATTGCACAGTATCATACGAAATTGAAGGCGCTCCAACATATTAGGAATGGCAGGCGTCCTTCAAAAGTACGGAGCTTTCCTCGCAAAATAAATCAAGATACTACGGCCCAAAAAGAGAGCGGTAGTCCAAAAACTCACCAAGTCCTAGCATCCGTAATTAGTAACGTTTAGCATACACTTTATCGCCAGGCTGCTGCTTAATCGCCATCGGCTATAAAAGGCTGTAAGAAATTGTATTGTCGGCTGTAGAAGCGATTGGAAATCTTACAGCCGGCTGTAGGTCTATGGTATTTTGGAACACAGATTCTTCTGCCAATTTTTACCAGGGTAACTATTCCTTCACGCTGTATTTCACACAGCGTGAAGGAATGGTAGATTCTACCAAACTTTTTTTTCAGTGTAGCAAGGCTACATTATTGCATGTATACTTTTTTTTCTCAAAACTGCCAATGAAAGCATAACTGGTTTACTTAACGCGATTATTATTATGATTATTTTAGAACCAAGTTAAAACATTTTTACAATCTTAAATAATCGCTGCTAATGGAAAATTCAGCCAACTAAAAAGTCTAAAATAACCCTGTAATTGGAATCCTCCAGTTTTTACAAACCACGTGAGTTACTTCGAATGAAACGAACCATCCATTAGCAAAATCCCACAAACACTTTCAATCTATTCAACTAATCGTACGTAAAACCGACTATTTTTAAAAAGACTCCATCCCTCCCCGGAAATAAAAACTCGTAATCGTGCGTGAAAAGCTGTCCGTTTTGCCATGCTCCGGAAAAGAGCAGTAAATCTATCCTAAAGTTAACTTCGGGACGCATGAAGGCACCTGCTTTCCGTAGCTCTTGTCCAAACCTTTCGTGGAAGAGAACAGTAAGTCCATTCTGAAAAGAGCCCCAACGTCCATAAAAGCACCTGCTTACCGTGTCTCGCATCCAAATATTTCACGGAAGAGGACAGTAACTCCACTCCAGAATAAGCCTCATAAAAACGGAAATGGGCCTGTTGCAAACTTCAGGGAAAGTGAGAGGAAGAGTTGTTTCGTATACAAAAAATGGCTCAAAAATCAAGATGGGCGCATCAAGAAAGTCTGAAACACACTCTTCACTTCACAATCTGCGTAGGAAATGTGTGTTTTTTAAACTTCTCGCTCTAAAACGGTACTTAATGCGGCATGGGTAGCTTTTCGTAAGAGCAATCGTTCCATCCGACCCTTGCGCATTCGGATCCTACTCAATATGCAACATGACTAACGCTTCCGCGCGCAAATCGCGAGGAAGCACCATGGTATTTATATTGACCCAAGGAAAATGTAAATATAAACAAGCCGGTTGATGAAATCCCGTCTCATCACGTGTGTGTTGGCGGGTTGACGTCGGCCATGTTGAATTGCATAGTATCCTACTCCGCTAGGGTGGATGGAGCTTTTAGGAAATGTTCACCTATGCCGTAGTATCGTTTTTGAAGCAGGCAGCTTAAAAAACCCTTGATTCTTAAGCAGACTGTGAAGTTAGGAGGGTATTTCAGGCTTTTTCGATGCGCTCATCGTGATTTTTGAGTAATTTTTTACAGTAAATAACTCTTAGTTATGTCCTAGATGAAGTTTACAACAGGCCCATTCTACGAATACTGTACAATTTTATCTCCCAAACTTTAAAAACTTAATTCAATAATGGTGATGGACCATCACTGTCAATAAAGGGTGGTAAAGAAACAATGCTCGATTGAAGAAGCCCGCCGACACCGTTGTGAGGCGCGATTTGACTCACGTAGAGAATTTCGTTTCTCATGACTGGGCAATGCAAAATGCCCGTAACCAATGTAAAATAAAAATGGTAATATCTTATAAAGGAGTTGATTTCAGTAATTTTCGATGCACCAATCGTGTTCCACGTGAAATTCTAATTTAAATATATGTATTAGAATACTTTTTGTACCTTGTCTAGTGGTCCATTGTGAGATCATGTACGACGTTTTTCTCTAATAAAACATAAGTGAAATGGAGAATTGGACGCAAATTTTTTATTGCTTCATCTGATAGTGCCTAAAGAACTGGTTTTACAGTATTTTTTATGATTTTTTTCTGCACTGGGGAATAGTATGACAATAGATTTAAAAGTGAGAAAATGCACCGCCTAGTGACGTCATTTGATGGCATTTCCCATTTAGACACATGTATTTTTGCAGATTAGGTTATTTTGTCATATCTCCTGCAATTATTGTTCAATTTATGAACCAAGGGTATCCTCGTGTTCAACTCGCTTGGTAGCACCCACTTAAACACGAAATTCATCAAATTTGAGAGACTTGCGAATTCTCCATTGCTCAAAAGCACGTGCTAAGCGTGGCCGTAGGGCTCTCTTGCGTGACCGGAGCGCGCGCAAGGGTGGCGAAAACAAAAATTCCGCGTAATCCCCGGGAATGCAATTTGAGAGACAAGCGATGAACGCATATTAGAGATTACTATGGAATTAATTCGCTCCGTTTTCCCGGAGAAGACTCAATTTACATTGCTCTAATCAATAGCTACACCCTGCTCTGGAGCGGCATAATCGAGTCTCCAGGCTCCGGCCCGGCTCAGAGCGACTCGACAAACAAAATGACAGCAACGGGTGAGAGTGAATGTTCCCGGCCAAATGATTCCCCGCCCGAGGTTCCGGCTTAATCCGCCAGATAATTAGGTTAGTTTTGAACTTCCGAACTCTAGACAACCGATTTTAATTAACCGAGCTCTCGACCTTCCCGCCTCGCTATCTCATTACGCCCGTAATCACTTTCCATTTTATCTCCTCCAGGAGGAATTGTTTTAACTTAGGCCTTAATCGTTTCTAAGTTTTTGTTTTCTTCCGGCGTCGTGTACGCGTCGGGACGTGGTCTCTCGCTTCCACGACGCTTTTGCAAATCGAGAAAATATTTGTTTTCGTTCGGGTTGATGTCGCGTAGTCTAAGAACGAAGTAATCCAAGTTTGCACGTATTTCTGCCAAACGGAACTATGTACATGAAGACTGTAGCTCCGAGACCCATAAGGATACATGCATAGCAAGGCTTACGTCAAAATTCACATAGTTCCGTAGAAAGAATGCCGCAGGGACTTTCGAGTGGTGCCAAATTTTCCCGGACAAAGCAAGTAATTTTACGAAAAGTTATGCATACTTCTCCTTGAAATTTACAGAAAAGTTCGATCAAATTGCGATCAAAACTGTCTGAATACTTCAGAGAAAAAGATTCAAAAATTTTCCAGCAAATTTGATTTTAATTGAAGGGAATATGTCAGCGGCGGAAGGTTCATACGGTGGTCTTCCATAGCACGGCAGAACAAAAAAACTTCAGTCCCTTTTTATAAAGAGTTGAGAAAAGTTGGCTCATGGATGTCACAAAATCCAGTTTGATAGTTTTTCGTAATCTTTGAAACTGACTCCCGAATTCTTTTCGTCCATTCCTCCTCTCATTCCGTTGTTCCCTGACGTGCCCTAAATGCCCCGGTCCATATTAGTCTGTAATCTTTGCAATCGCTGTGAATTTAATCTTTTGTCCGGTCCGTGACATTGTAGAGTGTGGATGGCCTAAAATACGGGAGCTAATCTGCGGGCCGATTATTGAAATTTAAACCAGCCCGATAAGACATTGAATTGCGATATATTACATGGTTGAAATATGGCTATGTCTTTTCGTGTCGGGCTGACATAGATTCAATAATCGGGCCGCTGAAATGGATTCCTCGTGTAACTGTCGATATACATGGACTGTATGGGAAACTGGAGGACCGCATGCTCAAATGAAGTATTCTGTCGTGAGGGTCACAGAACTTAAAACGCCTTCAATTACTCTGTATATGCAGCACGTACATCCACCAAGCACGTTAAGTTGCATCCAGGCGTTAGTCACAAAACTTGAAACGCCTTCAATTACTCTGTATATGCGACACGGACATCCACCGAGCACGTTTAGTTGCATCCAGGCGTTAGGATCAACGACGCGACTTGCCTGCATCTCGACTTACGCCGCGTGAACATTCACGCGTTGCTTTATATCCTCTGATCTTGTTCAAATTTGGTGAAATTCCAGGGAATTTATCCTTTTAATTTTTCGGATTTCTTTTTTTTTTTTTTTTTTTTTTTTTTTTAAGATTTGATCAAAAGTATGTAAACAATTCTATGAAACTAATCTCCAATTGAACCACATTTTTAATCATCCTTAATCTATTGCGCTCATGGTCAGGATTTTAATTCTTCATGAAAAATAAAATCTTGAAATTTCATGTGAAATGTTTCATGAAATTTCAGAAAGATGAAGAAAAATATTGAAAAATATTTTTCGAAATTAATTGCAAAATTAAATGATAGGTGACTGGTTTTTGCTTTTTAGTTCGTGTTACATACCCAGCCCCTGAATACATGTTTCATATTTGTCACATTTTTCACAACTTGGTGAAATTTCATGAAGTATTTCTCGGAAATTTTCAATATTTCATATTTTCAATTTCACCCGTGCAACCTTACTTATAGACTTCGTCGTGTTTTTCGACCTATGATAGCCCAAGAGGTGGCCCGAGATAGCGCAGCCAATCAGAAGAGGATCCTTTCGAGTCCATACTCAATCACTCCCCCCATAAGGAAACTCTGCTGAGTGGGCGAAAAGTATGGATACTTGTTAACATGTACCTCGAAATAGGTTCCAGATATTGACATGCGCTTCGGACGAAATTTCCTCAAATAGAAGTAGGCAAATATTTTGAGGGCGGCCATGACCCCCCGATCCGACGTTGTCAAGTCGTGCGATGATAAAAACGTGTGAAACAGGGGTGGATTCCCGCTTGTGCCCGGAGGCGGAATAATCCCACACTCAAGTTCTTGAAACACGGCGGTTTTGCGCAGGCGCCCAGGCCCGGATACACAAACAATTTGAGCATGAATAAATTAATGCACTCGCGTATTGGGAGCTTAATTAATTCCTTCGCTAAGAGGGCCGACCCCGGCGTCCTGTGCATTTGTAGTTGTTCTCTCGTGGCGTGCATTCGCGTGCAGTACTTTGCGATAAATCGACTCACCCAGCATTCAAACCGATGGAAAAGATCGATTATCAGGGTATTCGCGACGATGGACTCGGCGATCGATTATTTGCTACAGCTTCAAGCGGGAAAGCGTCGATAGTTGACGGTCCACGCTTCGTCACCGGTGGCGTGCCACAAATTGAGCTTGCCGACTATTGCATATTGATAAGCAGCAAACGCCGCTTCGACAGGTGGTAATCGAAATAAGTTTCCCTATGCATAGTGGCCAAAACTTCCGGAGAGGATAATTGCAGTTTGTATCTAACAATAAGTAAGCGGTAACTTGCTAGGTTTTTCAGGTGTCCTTGAGAGCGTTCTATTTTCGGATGGAAAAATAGAATAATTAGTCGGGTGACCTCGGCTACGAAAAATTTGGGAATCGAAAACGTCATGGAGTTGTGGAAAAAAAGAGAAACAAGAGCAGGGTGTCTACTAGTCCGGAAAGTCCGGGAGTAGTGTTGATTTGTTAAGGGCGGTCCGGAGGTACTGAAAAAGTGCGGAAATTCCACAAGAAGGTCCGGATTTTTTCCCTTCATACCACGTGTGTTTTTCATTGAGCCTGGAAAGTATGCCATCCCCTGCTCATTGATTCGTCAGTTAATCTTCAAGCCACAAATGTTATTTTGCGGCTACGTCATTTTTGTCGCGAGTGTTCCAGCGAGAATTTCATATTTTTGAAAGTTTTCGAATTTCGTCAAATGAAAGTACTGAAAAAGTATTGAATTTTCTCGTTGAGGAGGCGCTCAGTTTCTTGGAAATGGGCACTAAAAAAGTGCTATAAAAGCACTGATTTTTGCACTGGAAAACAAGTAGCTTAGATTTAAAAAACTTAAAAACTTTGACAAGAAAAAATACTCTTGGCTCAATCAGAGTTTTGCTTGACTCAAAAGGAAATCCGCTTAAATAAAAAAGGTTTGGTTTTTCGATTCAAGGCAAAATCCGATTGAATCCAAAGTATTTTTTCTTGTCAATGTTACCAAGAGTCTGGACTCTAGATCCAAGCGCCTTTTTTCCGGTGCGGTCAGCCTGTTTGAGTAGACACCCTGAAGAATACATAAGTTCAGCAGTTGGCTTTCTTCCTACCCGGATATCTCAGAGTAATTCACGGTCTCAGTTGATATAACCAAAAAGTTTGTCGACAAACCAAGTCCCTCTGGCCGATCTGACTGAAAAGGATCTTATAAGGTAACCCAAAAAACCGCAAAGACGGGTATTTTTAAGTGTGTAGATTCCGTTGGACAGCTTCGATACCAGGGCGGCTCCAAGAAGGAAATAAACTCGGCAGAAATGAAGATTTTCGGAGTGAGAAAAGGGCGAATAAAACGGAAGTACTGTGAGGAGGAAGAGGTGAATATCTGATGGTAAACGTGAGAAAAGGAGGGTAGGGGTGCGGGTGGGAGTAAGGTGGTGCGGGGCGAGAAAAATTGCAAGAGCGAGAAGTGGGAAAAATGAGACGACGGCCACTCGGGGGAGTGCATAATGAGAAGTCGTAAGAGAGAGGCAGAAATTAATTTTTTCGGTGCCTCAATTAGCGGCCCGCCTTAATTCCGCTCGCAATTAGAATTTACTCGATTTTTCACGCGGTTTCGCGCCGAGGGAAATTGGCCCCGAAAAATTGCCGCCATTCTTCAGGGCACTTAATCAGTCATTCAGGGGCCCGTTCGATGGTCTCTCGGTTTAATTGAATCACTCGCTAAGAAGTTCAAGTTTCGTCGAGAGCTTCTTACTCCGAGACGGGCTAATTAACCGGAATCCGTAAGCCTCTTTTTTAGAGCCTTTCATCCAATTTTTAGCAGGGATAAGGACACATTCAGCCTCTGAAAACTAACTTCCCTTCGTTTTGAAATGTTTTTAAGTCGGTGTAGTTGTCTTGATTCGACAATATCAATTTTTTTCTCTTTTTTAGTGCTTAATTTTTACTTTATAAGTAGCAACAGGGTTCCGCACTCTAACGTAAAAGTATTTTAAAGAGTCTTTACTTTAATCCAATTTTCAGCGAAGAAAATATCTAATTATGAGGGTGCATTTAGGCTCTAAAAACAAACTTTCCTCCGTTTTTTAAATCTTTCCAAGTAGTTGTCGCTGTTTAGATCGTGCAATATTTCTCTCTCAGCAATTGGGCTGTACTTAAAACTATCCTCGTTATTTTTTTAAGGGAAGAGGAAACTCCTTACATAAAAGCCCGAATTTCCAACGAAATTAAAAACAAAAAATGGCAAAAAAAAAGGCAGAGGAGATCTTCTAGTCCTTATAATACATGCATTTTGTATTGCTGTGCTATTCTTGATTCATAGCTATCTCCAATTCTAAAAAACACATGGTATGGCATTGGTTATCAGTAATTTTAGCTCCTCTCAGCTATTCTTTAGTATTATCTACCCAAAAAGAAAGGAAGACAGAGAATGAGAGGGGTAGGGCGAGGTAGGAAAATAAAAAATGCAATGCATTTGATATGCACAAAAGAATACGTATTTATTTGGTTCAAGACTTATTTTGGAGGCATTATTATTTGAGGTCATTTTGATATTGTACCTAGACCTTTCCATCGTAGATATCACGAGTGTAGACTAGCAATAAGAAAAGTGAACTTTCTATTCGTAAACATTTTTGTTGTAGACCTACTAAGTACATTGTATACCGTTTCGGTCTTACAAAGTCGGTCTGCTGCCCGATATTTGAATTTTATGTCAGCACGACAAGGCATGAAAAATCGATATATTGCACAGCTTAGACACGGTTATTTCTTGTCCTATTCCTCCAGCAAAACGAGACATAGTTTCATCGATCAAGCCGCTGCAGATTCAAACACGTAGACTTTAAAAACGTAAACACACAAGCACTCTGGAAGTGTTTATCAAGAATTGAAGGAGCCTCGTTCACTCTGACAGCACAATGCACGATGACTACTTTTATCCACTATGGTGCTACTCAATATTTCTACGAACTTTATCACACTTTTATCACACTTCATTACTGTATTTTAAACATTGCCAAATTCCATTCACGCTCAAAATCAAATCTTAAGATAGTACAAACAGAGCTTGGAAAGAGATATCTCATCAACTTTGTTTTCCTCCTTTTAACTACAGTAAAAATATCGATCCTCAGTAAGACAAGCTGCCTCACCAAGAATCGATTATTTTCAATATATTTAAATTGAGGAAAATCAGTGCTGCCTACTTGCAATATGGAAGTGGTCGTATATGATTTGGAAACTTCAGAAGCTTACATCATCGTTGATACTGAACACAGAGGTTTAAAAATGGTTTCATTGTTTTTCTCGTCAAAATTCTCTCATGAACTGCCCTTTCAAATTTATAATTTGACAAATCAAACGTAAAGGTCTGCAGTTTGAGTCAAAGGGTTTATGCCCAACCTATATCAATGTCTCATTCCTCTATAAGGCCCACAATATAATTCTACCGTGCTAAGGAAGAACGCCGTGATAACATTCGAGAGTTGCCAAATTTCCCTCGCTAAAACATGTATTTTTGCCGGTATTCATGCAAATTTTTCTTTGAAATTTCAGATATTTTAGACTGAAACGCGTACAAAATTGCCTGAAAATTTTGGGGGTAAATGCACACAATTTTTCCAGGAAATTCGGGTTTTATCGAAGGAAACTTGGCAATATCTGGTGGCTCTTACGGCGTTTTTCCTCAGCAAAGTATAATTGTTCGCCGGCGACTGCATTACCATAAACCGTCCGAGCGGGCGGCGAGGGATGAATGCTCCCCGGAGTTGAAGCCTCCGATCTCTCATTGTGAGAGGGGGAGGAGGGGGCGAAGGGAGGGAGGAAGGGGGGAGGGGAGGCCCGAGTGGGAAGTCAAAAGAGTGGCTTGCGTGTGATTACGTGGGAGAATATTTGTTTGGATTCCCGCTGTCAGACTTCAACTTCAGGAGCATAAGAACCTGCTGAGCAATTCAAGCCTCACAATAGCGCCCCCTTCTCGTAGCCCCCCCCCCCCTCTTTACCGGGAGCCCTCTCTTTTAGCCCGGATCCCATGCCGGTCCAGTCGCCTTTCGTAATACGCAGTCATTCCGGTTAATAACAATTGTCTCCTCCGACGTATGCTCTGTTTATTCGAATTTCGAGATTTTGTATTCTTCTTCATTTCGCGGCATATATTCTTTTCAGACTCGAGAGTGGTTAATTGAAGAGAATGATGATTTTTCAAACAAGAATTTTTTTAAAAATTGCTGACAGTCTTCAGTATATGCAAGAAAAGTGTGAACCAGTGAAGGCGGGTCGTGCTTTGCTATACATCGATTGATCTGTCATTTAAACCTATGGAAAAGGATCGATAGACAGGGTGTTTGCAACGAAGACCTTAATAATAGATTCTTTACCACAGCTTCAAATGGGGAGATATCGATAATCAATCAATCACGTCTCGCCACTGGTGTGAATTGACACCAAATGAGAATTGAGAATAGGGCTGTGGCAAACTTTTCCAAAAGCTAAAATGGGAGTTTTCCTCTAAGTAAAGTCGCGACAAAAGTACAATAATCTGGCGCTTTTTGATAGAAGTGGGCTTGCGAGCCTTTTTTTTTATCAAAAATTGACCGAAAATTGTACGCACTTGAAAGATATTTCACCTGTTATTTATACAAATATCATCTTTAATTTAAGACTCATGCTTATTGTATAGCATGATATAGATAATTTTGGGTGTCCAAGGTCGATATTTCTATTGTTGCTATCAGAAACTAAATATTTTTAATGCTCATGCTGCAATTTTAATATAAACGCGACGTTTTTCGTCGATAATCATGATTCAAACGATGACGATAGTGTAAAGAGTGTGTCTGCAATTTGATGTTTTGTCTCCGTTTTCCTATAAGATAAAATACTAAATTTGCAATAAGGAACTAGGTTATATTTTAGAAACACCGATGTTTCATTAATTTCCCTCGCAAATAGGTGCTCTTATGCGGATAAGCTGAAAAAAATTCTTTATACTTATATCGAAAAATGCAGTTCAACTAAACAGCAGGTTTACGCAAGGATTTTTGGGGATTTTTCTACTTTTTTTATTACTTTGTATACACGGAGGTTTTCAAACGTTGCAATGGTACTTATTTTCCAGCTTCAGCCATCGGTTTATACAGTAGCCGCTCGATAATTCGAACTTGGAGGGACCAGGGATTTTCTTCGAAATAACGAGTTTTCAAATTGGCGAGATTTCGAATTATGGAGAGCGGTTACAAAAAAATTCGAAATAAAGATATTTTCAAATTAGCTCTATAATTCGAAGTGGTGGAACCGAACGCTCTGTAATTCGAATCAGATAATCAGAGGATTTAATCTTAAATTCCTCAGTTCTCCGTCCGTCAGGCATCGACATATGTATATAAATCAAAACAACCACCTTGAGACTTCGAATTATAGAGCGCCGGGCACAGATATTTCGAATTACAGAGCTTTTCACAAGCCGTTTTCCCACCGAAAAATTCGAATTACCGAGTGGGTAAAAATGCACTAAATTTTTCGAATTGACGGGATTTCTAGGGAATGATTATCTAGGCGAATTTTTGCTCGTGGTGAAATTGCAGCACAAGTATTGAGTGAGTAATTAGCCATTGCAGAATGTTAAAGCGGTCTCATTGCCCGAATTCCGCTCGTTATCAGTGGCGTGGCGTGAATTGCGATATATCGATTGTTATGCCATTTAAACCTATGGAAAAGGATCGATTAACAGGGTGTTCGCAGCGAACACCTTAATAATCGATTCTTTACCATAGGTTTAAATGGCATAACAATCGATATATCGCAATTCACGCCACGCCACTGCTCGTTATCTGACCTCATCGTCTATCGCTACACTACGAACAATGGAATTGCGTCACCTCGACTAACCGCCAACCTGTTGTACCACCGTGTCTATTAACCCAATATTGGTCTAAAGGGCGCGGGCGTAATTTCGCCTCAGGGGATAGCAGTGTAAATATTTAAAGATATGATAATAAACGACCCAAAGGCGTTTCCTGCTAAAGGTAAACAGTTTTGAACCGACGGGTGGTAAATTGATACGCTGTTGTTGAGAATGTCTTACGAAGGACTCAGACGTTTCGTTAGCCCTTCTCCAATGAAATATTAGGGAATGAAAGATCTCGAAACTTTCAAGAATGATTGGATAGTCAATAGGTCGATCGGACCACAATTTGAAATTAGGAACTGCCATTCCCCTGGCTCATCCACAAGAGCACCTATTTCTTTTGGAAAACTCAAAGCAAATATGTTGTTCCTACTCAAGATTGGATCTCGCAACGCTTTAAAAATCTTGGAACCGTTTCCCGAGGGAATCTAAGTGATCGGGAGTGGAAACGATTCGCAGAGTTCACTCTAGACGTACTTTTGAGATACTTTAAAAATGTATTCCGATGCACACCATGGGTGCAATTATCCCTGACGTGCTACAGCATGATGTGACATTCGGAGTTTTTTTTAAATAAATATCTTAAAATCTAGACATCATCAGTTACCTAAAATAGAATCGTTACCTAATATAGAATCGTTACCGTAAATGCTGTAGACCGTATTCAACAGAGGTTCGATGTTTCGTTTGGTTCAAAACAAGTGAACGTAACCTCAAACAAAAATTTTAGGGCTTCAGTTAGAAATGCTAGAAATGAGCAAATTTTTAACAATTACAATTTTCATTGGCATTTGGTACTCAAAAGAATACAAAATCTATCACAAAAAACCCGTTCTCTCAGATTTCTAAACTGACTTTTGAGGCTATGTTTACATATTGAACCAATCGATATCGATACAATCTCACCTGTTTGATGTATCGAATACGATCTATAGATCTATCTGAGAGAAAACACCGTTAAAACTTTTTATTGGTCCGGTTTTGGCTCACTGCGGTTTCACGAAGCATCACTATCGGAGACTTTTCCTCGAGGATTAATAATGTGACTTTTAATTTATTTTTACTTGAATTTTTTTAAAGGAAGGGGAACGAGATCATTCAATCTAAATACTCTCTTCAGAAGTTCATTCGCGATATTTTTCTGTGCCTCAGGATATTGAGGAACCTTGGTGTTGAACGTTAAAAAGGCTTTATGAGGAGAGGGAAATCCTCCTTTTAAAAATACCTCTCACAACGAAGCTTTTCAGCGTTGTCAAGTTATCGTAAACATCTAACTTCCATTTTTCTCAGATTTTTTTTCCTCGAATGAAGAAAAATATCCTCGAAAAGCACATAACAAGCAATATCCAGTAAATCAAGCGTATGTATCGATGTTTCTTGAATTAAAGGCAATATATGCCACATTGAGGGCTAACGACCAATACCGCCTAACCGACAATATTGGTAAAAATGAGTTAGCGACTTTGCCAAATTCTACAGTGTAAAATGCACAAGCTGATAGTTTTAGTTTTTTTTCCAATTTTGTAGGGGAGCACTTCAATGATGCTGTCATGTATGAAAAATTTGCAAATCCATCCTTAAAATTACAAAAATGGCGAAGATTTCCCTTTGTACCGTAAAATCTTCAGATCGCAGACAGGCGGTATTGTTCGTTACAGTGGCGTGGCGTGAATTGCGATAAATCGATTGTTATGCCATTTAAACCTATGGTAAAGAATCGATTATTAAGGTGTTCGCTGCAAACACCCTGTTAATCGATCCTTTTCCATAGGTTTAAATGGCATAACAATCGATATATCGCAATTCACGCCACGCCACTGGTTCGTTAGCAATCGGTATGAACAAATGCGAATGCGACGTTGATCAAGGCGCCGTGATACAACTATTCGTACTCTATGGATGTGCAGGTTGCATACGTAAAAATTGAAGGCGTTTTGGCTTTCTGTACGCTCGTGGTTATAGTTCGTAATGCAACTTACCCGTGAGGCACACTTACACTAGGCGGTATTGTTCATTACCTATCGATATGTAAGTCCATTGATGGCTTCACCATAAGTTTGCCAATAATATTTCATTTTTTCCTTATTTTTCTGTTTACTTATATTCAAGTGCTGTACCAATAAATCAGAATTAAAATGTGATTAGGTTCACTCTATCTATATCTCTGCATACTAATGTATCTTTTTTAAATAATTTCTCCTTATCTCATCTCTATTTACGTATAATTACAGTGCAGTACTAATATACCAGAGCTAAATTTTATGAATTATTCATTTCATTTAATACAATGGAAATATTATTATGGTGGCAACAATCAGGGAGAATTTGCAAAAACTGGGAGAGCCAGGGTATTGAAAAAAATTTTAAAAAAATAAAAAACTTAGGAGAAAATAATGGAGGGCTTTTCTTCGAGTCAGGAAAAATGGAGTAAACTTTTTTCAAAATTAGTTAAGGATCGTATTCAGAAAAGTCAGAGAATTTTGATTTTGAGATCAATGCCATCTTGTAACTGCTAGTTTATCGACAATTTTTAAGAGTAAATAGGATTACAAAAGCAGGCAAAAACTCATTTCAAGATGGCATTAAAATATTCTTTTCGGAAATTTGCAAGGTTTGTGCACAGATGCTGAGACTTTTACACCAGCGACCCATATAAAAGTTGAACCCTGTTTTTACTGAACGTCTTTTTTACTGAACTTATTGCTCAGTCTCAAAGTCCGCTGGCATCTCCACCCGCCTCAAGTATAAAAGTTTTCCGATAGCTCGCTATTATCTTCACCAGACGGAAAGTTAATTCAAAAGAAGACATTAGTCAAAAACGCTGAGGCCAAGATTCTGGGGGTCGCTGACTGGAGAGGGTTCTTAGGACGTCAAAAACGGCCAGGAACCTTGGCGAAAGATTTATCAGCGACGGAACGAAGAGGGGACAGTGGCGAAGAAGAAGAAAAAAATCACCTGTTCGCTAAGCTTAAACTCGGCTGGATGATACGGGTTTTTTCTTCTCTCTTTCTTTCCCTCTCATCATCCCCCGTAGATTGGGTTTTGATATTCATGGATTTTGGCACGGCTTCAGCGACGTTGTCCTTGAAAACGGGGCAGCGACTCCAACTTCAAAGCGGGCCAACTTCAAAGCAGGAGAAGCGAGGGGGAGGAGGCCGCAAATACATCGACGACATTGATTCATCCTCGCCCATTCGGCGCACAGTGCACACTGAAAAAGGAAAATCTCGGTGTATTTACCAAGAAAAGGGTGAAATTACCAAAAATTCAGGGTTCTATTTGATCCCAGTTTTTTCTTAGTAAAATTACCAATTATGGAATTGGTAATTTTACCAAGAAATCTCGGTAAAATCATTAACTTTCTCGGTAATTTTACTGGACCCCGGTAAAAACGCCAATATTTTTTATCGACTGTGGTAGAATTACCGAGATAAAATGGCAAAGTTACCGGGAATTGATTATTTATTGGTATTCTTACCTGAAAAAAACAGTAAAAATACCGGTTTTTAGGTAAGCTTACCGGTCTATCTTGGTAAAATTACCAATAATTGGTAAAAAAAAGTGAAATGGTAAAGGTACCAACGGACCTTCGTAAAAACGCCGAGAATTTTTTTCAGTGATGAAACGATCCATCTGGAAAAGTCGCCCGTGAAATTTTTAACTGTTTGTAAATGAGAGGTATCAATAAGGCTCATTTTCTTAATTTGCACCATTGCAGAGCCAATTGAATGCGTTGGAGACGATGTAAAAACTTAAAGAGCTTATATCTTTAAAAAAAAATAAAACGTAGGAGCATAAAAGTAGCTTCCTCCTAAACCCTTTATAAATCATCCCTTTAAATTTATAATATGACGAAATAAACGACAAAAAAGGGATATCGATAAGAGCCCAACCTGGCAGAATTTCTTCAACCCTACGGTTTTTTTTTTGCTCATAGGAGGTGTATGTACTTCATAGAATATATCATATTTTGGATTCCATTTTCTAAATAGGAGTCAAAATTTCTAGCTCATCCGTATAAACATGTGCATTTGAAAAATAATGGTGCGTAGGTTGTCTCTAAACTGATCCAAAAATTTTAAGTTCTAATTGCAAATTGAAGGCCAGTGAAGTTGGGTTTTTTAGCAAAAAATATAGGTTTAACGGTTTCGAGGGTCAAATTCCAAAAAAATTGCATTTTTTTCCGTAATCGGCCGTCAGACCCATATTCAGGACAGTATAATAGACCGAAATTGACCAAATTATAGTGCACTCCGGTAAAGTAAAGACCTTAAATATGTGAACTATCGTAGAGTTGAGGGAATTCAGCCGTGTTTGGCACTATCGGCACCCCTCTTTCGTTGTTTATTTGATCATATCATAGATTTAAAGGGATGACTTATAAAAGTAAATTAAGGAGGAAGCTACTTTTATGTTCCTACGTTTCATTTTTTGAAGATATAAGCTCTCCAAGTTTTTATATTATTTCCAACGCATCCGATTGGCTTGCCCCACCGTGCGGCGCGCGGCGTGCAGAAATTAGGCTCATTCTGCGACCCTCGTCCAACTGCGCAATTTTTCTTTTTTCCCTCTCGTCCCGTGGGGAGGGACGGAGGCTCGCCTCCAAAATCCACACCTTTTTTCAATTTATTTTCTGTTCGTGTTCCAGCTAATTGATGTCGGGGTAGGTGCGGGCTGCCAAAGAGAAAAAATTAGGCCGCCATGAGATGAGCGTGTTGAAAAAGGGACCACACTCTCCTGCCTGGCATATTCCTCTTTTTTCCACCCCCATAAAGTTTACGGAGAGATCAACAGCTTCTCCAGTAATTTTTAAATCATGCATCTCAATCTGTGACGTTGCAGCCATCAATTTTTTATTTATTTAAAAAAAAAATTAGCGGGTTTTCTTTCATGATTTATAAATTTCTCTTTCCCACAGTAGCGGGCAGTAATCGAACTTTATTTCGAAGATTACAGCTTCCCTGTAGGCTGTGTTTGGTTCTGTCTCATTAATCATTAACTTAGATGTGGCCGTCAGATTGATGGAATCCGATGATCGTCCGAGGCATGGTACTTTTTCACCACCACTGCGCCAAGTGGCTCCAAAATGACCCATCGGAAACTTAAAACGCCGAGATTTCACGTCAACAAAGCAGAACTCCGAGCTCAAATGAAATACAGAACTACGAGATCTGGGAGTAGTGCGATTCTCCATAACCCTGGATTTAACTCGTTAAATGTGTCCGAAAATCCTGGCGACAGTGTTGATTCATTTTGCATCCAAAAATGATATTATGAGCAATAGTAGAGGCAAATTGGATTGAAAATAATTGGGATTGTGATATTAAATCTAAAATTTCTCTAAAGTTGTTCAGATTTTATTCAAAAAACAAAGAGAAAATAACTTCAAACGTTCTGATCTTTGCGAATCAAAATCAACTATAAAAAATTTGATTACATCAGGGTGGATTTCTAGGGATTGAAAGTGATTAATATTGAACGAGAGTTATATTGAAAAACCGAATTACTTGTTTCTTCATCAATCATGAAGGAATGTCCATGTAAGAATTCAACCTTTAATTTAAGCCCTAAAATAAGTTCAAAAAAAAAATTCCAGTTTTCAACCGGTATCGATAATTAATTCCTGGAATCAATACTTTTGAATTTATCGTTAAATTTCAAGTGACACGTTCGATATAGACATTATTTCGAAATTAATGAAGATATTGATATTTTGATTTTTCACTTTTCTCCACATCAAAATGTGAAAAAATAAGAGTTTTGGTTTTTTTTTTCTTAAGTTTCATTCCTATTCGTTCGACCTGTTCGATGCAGTCGCATTTTAAACATCCACTTTAAATATAGATTGAAGTTAGATTCGTGCTTTAGGTAGAGAGGAGCGAAGCAAAGTTTATCATGTTTTGGTTTTAAAAGCGTGATTAAATTATAAACTGTAATCGGAGCAGAGAGCGGAAAGCTCTAAAAACTTAACAAACTTAGGTAAAGAGAATCGACATTAATTATTCAAAACCAAGTTCTTTTGATGCGGAGAAAAAACTTTCGAAAGGGCTCAATGAAATATTTAGTGTTGCGCCTTGATGCGCGATGATGAAAGGGGTTTTAATGCATTTGCTCTCATTTTTACTCTCAACACTTAGACAGCTGATGGTTTTTTTCAGTTTCTCTGGGGTCAGACCAGTGTTGCGGATAAAATGTAAAAATTGTCTGCTTCATTTATTCTATCGTTGGTGTATTACTCGCAACGTGCTGAGCATGTTTCTTTGAGCGTCACTTTCCCTCAAATTTGCATGCTAATGCGCCTGCACAGCATCACTACATGTGGCGTGCTTGGCGATATGTCGATTTTTCTGCTATTTAAACCTACAGAAAAGGATCGATAAACAAGGTGTCTATGGTATGTGTGGACTTGAAGTCGCGGAAAATCAAAATCTTGGCTGATCCTAATTTCAAGATACCGCAATTTGAAATGCTCTTACTAAATGCACGTTTTCTACTGATTTTGATCAGCTTTTGTATATCATTGTCCATTGAATCGGTGGTGAACAGTTAACGTTTTTATTCTTCGTTTGTTTCATTTTGTGCGTGCTGATTTTAGCTCATAACATACTTGACTCTTTGAAGACGTTTTACGTGAGAAAAAAATTCGCCTTCAGCTGCATCTGCAGCAATTGTTGTTACAAATGTGTTGTGCGTGCTTATTTTAGCGCATTACATACACGCCTTTCTGAAGGCGTTTTATGTGCACAAGTAGCGCAATCTGTCGGAGAACGAACGAAGTATGAATTGATCGATTAATCCATACTTCGCTCGTTCTCCGAAAGATTGCGCTACTTGTGCACATAAAACGCCTTCCGCGAGTCGAGTATGTAATGCGCTAAAATCAGCACGCACAACACATTCGTAAAAACAATTGCTAGGGACGCAGCTGAAGGCGAATTGAAAACAACATTATAAAACACGTTGAAAACTATTTATCTCTTTAATCAATATTGTTACCAATAGAGAGTTGTATTTTATGGTAATTTTATGGAAGCTTCTGGAAAGACTTTTCAATATAAACTAAAACATAAGACATGATTGATGCTCCGCAGCCCGTGACAAGAAACCATAATAAGAAAAAAGCTCCAGGAAAATTCCTATGATATCAGGATCCTTAGTTCTTTCGATAGAAGAGCAATAAAAAAACTGTGCAACATTCCGATTATACTATACGAAGCCTTTATTTTCGTTTGTGACATCGTGCAGGAATAAAATATGAACATATTTCTGTCAAACGGAACTGTGTGCATTATGACGTGAGCCCTGCATGCATTTCTATGGTATTATGGGTCTTTGGGCTAAAATGTCTTAATGCACATAGTTCCGTTTGACGAAAACACGTCGATATGAGAGCCGAAGAGAAGTGGATTCTCTCTGTCTTAAGGCCTGGATACACGCTCAAATTTCCGTCAATTTCCGAACAAAATGATGACAAAAATTTGATGGTAGATGGTGCGCACCAGTCACCATTTGATCGGAAATTGATGGAAATTTGAGCGTGTATCCAAGCCTTTAACTCTTCGTAAGAAGTTACTCTAATAGTTGACAGCATGTAAAGGAAATCCCCGAAGTTCCAGAAAAGGGGTCACAAAAGGCCCTTTTTCGGGTGGGCTCTTCACGTGTACTCGCGCCAAAATTTCCGGCGGCGGATAGTGGACAAGCCTAATGCTACATCGCTCCCGGAGGCGCCACAAAACGCTCCGGCGAAAAAATTTATTTGGGAAGTTGAAATTGGAGTGTACCGACAGCGACACCCTCCCCCCCCCCCCCCCCGGGGCCCTGAGTGAAGATCGTAAAGCCCCGACGGCGAGCGCCTCACTTTATGAAGCAAACGTGACGTAACTTGATTACCCGATCGGCGGGAAGGCGCGACCACTCCGCTCCCCCGGGCAAAAAACGCATAACCCCCCACGCTAATCCCGCATAGATACGTTGTTCTGGCAGGACTCTCGGTCCGTATGCATGATTCCCGATGTTTTCGAGCGCACTAATCTCCTCTCTATTCACCGTCGGCGCTGCCGTGGTAATTGGATCCCACGCCGAGATTCGGCTCTCCGTTGCCTCCCCCGTCTTTCTCCCTCCCCCGCCCCTCGCCCCCGCGGGGCCTGGGGCGCGACGATAACTGAATTCCGGATTTCACCTTCGTTTGGGGATCGCTCACGAACGGATTGTGACTTGTAACGTAATTCCACCTCCGTACGCGAGCCTCGGAGCCGTGCCAAATTCCTCGCTCCCTCGGAAAAACCACCCAACTCCATTCCCTCGCCAACTGCGATGGTCGGTGCACGCCGCGATGGTAGAGCTCAACTCGGGGTGTCTTTAAGCTCTTCTGCTGACGACGGGAAGTTGGAATTCCGCGCTCGACCGAAAGAAAGACGTAACTCGATTCTTGCGTCAGCCTTCGGGCGTATTGAAGATACCCACAGAGGTAGCTGTATTAACGCGGAGGGTGGAGGGTTGAATTTTGCACTCGACTGGAAGAACCGCGTAAGTCGATTCCTCCGCGCGAGCCTTGACGCGGCGACGATACACGCCGATAGAGTCCACCTCGCATTATAGTTATGCCTTTTTTGCTAGGGAGAAGCCGAAATTCCGCGCTCGACTCAAGAAATGACGTAACTCAATTTCTCGAGGTGACGCACGGTGGATTGAGTCAATGGGAGAGGTCTGACAGACTCTGGAAACTTTAAAAGCTTACTCCGTTCACACAAGACGATGAGGTTCTGAATGTGGTTTCAATGGTTTCCTCGTGACATTTTCCTATAGAGACGCTCCTTGAAATTTGAAATGTGACTTAATGAACGTAAAAATTTGCAGTTTTAGTCAAATATTTTATGTCCAACCTCCATGATTGACTCTATCCACTGTGCGACGCGGAGCGGCGGCATGAAACGCTGTCTTGCGTTTTCGATCTGCCGTGCTGAAGAAGAACCCCATAATAGCCATTAGGTGTTGCTATGTTTCTTCAATGTAAAACGAATCAAATTGTGAATGTTTGCTCCAACATTTTTCAGATTGATTTTACGCAATTTAATTTAAAATATCTCAACATTTCAAGAGATACAAATGTACATCATTTTCCAAAGACACATTTTTCATCGGAAGAAATTTGGCAACTGCTGGCAATTCTCAAATGTATTTACGTCATTCTTCCTTAGCGTGACAGAAATGCCCTCAGACTACTTACCTGACCTGACTGTTTCATCTGGTATACAATAAAACTATACTTCCATGTGAGCCCACGACTAGGTGGAAATCGGAGTTCTCTTTGAGGTGCGGTTACGCTCATCCACCATTGGAACAATCCAGAGTCACCAAATTTCCCCCCATAAAACGTTTATTTGCGAGGTTTGTGAAAAACATTCTTTCTTGACAAACATTTGACAAACATTTCTTGAAATTTTCAGAAACCGTAGATTCAATTGCGAATGAAATTCAGTGAAAATTGGGAGAAAAATGGATATTTTTCTCCCAAGTCTGGTTTTATCGTTTACCAGATGGAACAGTCGGGTCAGGTCCGTAATCGGAAGGGATCGCTGTCACGCTATGGAAGAAAGGCGTGATAACATTTGAGAGTTGCCAAGTTTTCCAGCATATTCGTATTTTATTAAAGGTAATGTGGCGACAACTGAAGGCTCATATGGCGTTCTTCCTCAGCGTGGCAGTGTAATAACCACAGATGGCAACCGGGTAACCTAGATAAAGTCCCGCTTCGCTTTCACTTGAAGCGAGAGGCAAAGTGAAACCATCATCTGAATACTCTTAAGATTATTCTCATATTTTAACCTCGGAAGTTTGATCGGTGTACCATCTGCCTCTGTCGGCGTAATACAGGATGGTTTAATAATAACGATAACGCACCAGTTGCGATAGCTTGTCTCTAAGTTAAAATATTGACTTCCTTGCTCACTTTTTCACGCCTTGTGGAAGCGGTAAAATGGCGGAGAGCACCTCCAATGTTTCAAATAATATTTTTATATTTTTGGCTCGAGCCGTAAGTGGATCCGACCTCTGCAAAAAAGTTGGGGGTCCGGAGCATATCGGAAGGATCTCATTTTTTTTAAATATGGTTTTAGAAGCCCTTCAAAAACACGTTCTCCTAGTCTGTCGTACTAAGCAAAAACGTTGTATGAACATTCGAGAGTTGCCAAATTTTCTTCGATTAAATATTTACTTTTTAGGAAAGGTATGAATATTTTTCCGAGAAATTATCAAGAACTGTAGGTAAGATTGCGAACACAGTTGTCTGAACAATTCTATTAAAATTTCTTACAAATTTTCTCGAAAATGCGTGATTTAAAAAAAGAAATTTGTCAACGCCTGGAGGTTCATACGGCGTTTTTCTTTAGCACGGCAGTATTACATACTTGGTACGCTCTAAACCGAAACCGAGACTTCCCTTTTCTTTTCGGTCCATCGAAAGCCACGGTTGCGTTACTTCTGGAACATCCTGTGCTTGTTTATTCTTTTCAGAATTATGTATCCGAACTATTTGCTTTTATATGCCTCACTCACTGACACAATGCATAGGCCTATGGCTTCTAGCAAGTTAATGCGCGTCCGCCGATAAGCGAGTCCGCACATTAGCGGAGCTATAAAGAAAGCTCAAGCGCCTTCAATTTTTCTGAGAGCAATACGCACGTCCGTTAAGCACGTTTAGTTGTATTCATGGCTAAGGCAATATTCATTAATGCCGCGCATTGAAGGTTGGTTCAAAAAAATACGCGCATTAGCTCGGTTTGCAGCGTTGCGCGATTCCTCTGAAATGTTGATATTTTGATGAACTATCTCTCATACGAAAGTCTTAACCATACTTTTTTATTCAACAGTCATTTCTAAAAATTGTGAGCCAAACTTGAAGGAAACATTGTTTAAAAAAAAATCACATACGATAGAATCTGTAAACACGACACCCGTGATACGTGTCTCTCTAATTTTGCCATCGATATAGTATCTAGCGTATCGTCAAGTTTATTTTGTGCTTTCGATGTACGCACTTCTTCAGCGCAGAGACGTTGGAGTTGTAATCAATGGAGGTTATGCATTTCAGAGTTTATACAATCAGGGGTCATACGTGACAATGCAAAAATCATCCAGTGCCTTGACCTTGAAGTAACACTCTCATGCAAAAACAGTACATTCCCTAACTTGCAGAAATGCTAGAAAAAACATATTTTTGCGTTATTTCTATTTCTTTATGGCATTAATTTATCACAGAGAGGCAATTTTCAATACACCGATTTGAAGTAGTAGGTCATCGTTTCCTCTATTATATTTACAATTAAGTTAAGCTGAACAGAAAAAAATTAACCCGTAGAATCTGTGTGAACCATTGACACATGTTTTATGAGCGATGAAGTGTTTTTGAGGCATAAATGCGTGTAATATGTACATGATTCTGTCATATTGTCGATGCGACGATTTTCTCCGGTTTATGAAACTTGGGCCTGAGAGTGACTCGAAATGCTTTCCATGACTTTGCGTCCGTCGTTATCGAGACATACTGCGAAATGCGGGTTTTTTAATCTCCTCCGACCTTTTTCCTCTCTTTGACTCGTAATTTCTTCATTCGAGTTGACGGTCTGTGTAATGCATTATAATATTTGGAGAGGTTCTACCGCAATTTTTGCGGTTTGGCCATATCGCAACGCTCTCAATTCCGCGACAGCTGCTCATTTACTTTCCCATCCAGCTCATGAAATGGAAGCAACTGTCAGCCAACTTACGAGTACGTTCGTTAAAAAAAGAAGAAACAGAAGCAAAAAACTCCCAATGGCACAAAAATTACTCTCCGTTTGCACGAAGTCAATTTTCCGAACGGTCGAAAAACCGCAAATAATGTCATTTTTCCTTGAAGGGACGGATCTTTCTCGATCATACTTGAAAAAGAAGTTCGAACAATGAAATGGAATCAGACCTCAAAATTTGAGATTTGTGCATTTGTGAACTTGGGAAGTTTGACCTTCCTCCTCTAATTTCCCGCTTTCTTCTTCTTCCTCCTTCCATTTTCCTCTTCCTCTTCCTTTCCTTTCTCTTCTTCCTCTTTCCCCTCCTCTTTTATTTCTTTTTGTATTCCGCGTTTTTCTCTGTTTCTTTTTCTTTTTGTAAACAAAAATTGTATTAATAAAATCCAGGATGGTACAGCCCCGAACATTGGGGTAACCGGAAAAGGTTTGAAGACCTGAATTGCTTCGGTTGGCGCAGTAAGCGAATTTCCACGACTGAATTTGGTTCAGTTTTTGCCTTACTGCCAACCTTCGTTACAACAAAACAAAATGCTCTTCGGACGACGGCGACGGTGCGGTGCGCCTACGACATTTGGTTTTCATACTGGCAGCAATGACGATCTCGAAAAAATTCTCGGCCCACCCCCTGAGGTGGGTTGAAAAATGGATGTATCTAGTTGAAAAGCCGACCAAATCTACCCGCGTATATTCGCCCTACATGAATCTAATGGAGTAAAAAGATCTCTCACATTTACAAATTTTGAATTTGAATAATAAAGTAAACCTCAACCAACCAGTTCGGCGTTCACACAACGAAACTACTCTAGTGCGTTACTTCAGTGTTTAATACGTGACTTGAATTAAAGTGTAATGCTTTCTGTTCCATTTATAATTTCTTTCTTATCGTTGTTTATATTCTATTCCAATTCTATGTATACTCCAGCATAACACCTACTATATTTGTTTTATTTACTGTTTGTTTCAGGTAAGATTCCAGCTCGCTCCTATAATATAAAATAAAATCACCTTCAAAAAAGGTGAGTTCCGTTATGTCAGTCAAAGATTCGCAATCTGAAGATTCCCTCAGGTGAAATCTGTGTGAGCAGCGGCGAAAAGAACCATGTCCGGTAAAAAATCTTGTCAAACATTCTTCCCCTATTCTTCCTCTTCCTCTCATTTTCATTTTTGCCTATTCAGATAGGTGCTTCTTTCGAATAACAAGACATTATTTGGTTCCTCATTGCAGAATTTAATCCATAGCACCTATAGGAATCTAAGGAGAAACTTTAGGAATCCCTTCACCGTAGCTTACTTTAAGACATCGGAGAATGCGAAAGGCCAGGAGTCGTATTTCAGGCCTTTCTGATGCACTCACCGTGATTTCTGAGCCATTTTATACAGGACACAACTCTTCTTTTTGCCCTAGTCGAATTTTGCAGCGGGCCCATTATAAACATGAAAATTCTTAACTGTGGCGATATCTCACTTACGAGTCAAAGTTAGGGAATTTATTCTGGTCCACGGTGTAACTTTGATGAAAATCCATATCTTAGAAGATCATGACTGAGGAATCTGTACCCTGATCTAAATCCAGGTTCACATGGAGAGGACATTCTCGAGGAGCTATTAAGACAATACATCTTTATCGGGAAAACGGCGTGAGAGTAATGCGGACTCGAGCAGATAAAAGCGTCAAAGGCATCGGATAGAAAAGGGGATTAGGGCCTTAGCCGAATCGGGAATCGGGTATGAGGGTGCGGTGAAAAAGCGACGGATCACACTCACGCTCAGCGCTCAACAAGACTCGATCCGCTTTTATTTATCTCCGGCCTATTTAGACCGGGACCGAGGTGAGAATCGCTCAATCCCAAAATCACACTCATCCTCAAATCTGTTGCAAGCCAGGGCACTCGCCTCCAGAATCCAAGGCTGCCGCATCGTCCTCCAAACTCGGAATTGCAGCTCAATGAAATCATTTACGAACTCTTAATCGGCAGAGGTTAAACATTTTTTTAACAATAGCCCGTGGCAATGGTGATATCAAAAAAACATAGAGGAAAAATAGGAAACAAGGCTAAAAATTACACATAAAAATTCGAGACGTTTCGACCCAAAACTGAGCCATTTCCAGTCGGAAGAATACAAATAAAATAGAAAAATTCCAAACAGGAACCTGCAGACTACATGATGGCCCAGAAAATCAAAACAAAGAGAAGCCAATACACCAAAGGGACCTTTGGGGGTCTTTGCCAGCGTTACGCGTTATGGAGCATTACAGGGGGTGAGGGGGTGTCTAAAATTTGCCCAAAAAAAAGTTTTTGGCTCAAGAATATTTCTCTTTAATATCAAATAATAAGAGTAGCGTCTGGCGCACAGCATTTGAAGCGCGAGGCCTTTTGGGAGGTTAGACCGCGAACAGGTTTAGTTAAGTACTTTCTTTCATTTACAGAAAAATTTCTATCATAGAAGGAAAATTATTTCCAGCTAAATTTTGTTTTTCAATTCAAATGCATTTTTTTTCTTTTTAATTCAACAGAGCGTAATTTGTCATCACAAATTCAATTTTCTGTGAGTTGAAAAAGAAAAATCGTTGAAGTAGATGAAATTTATATAACCCGAATAAAAAAAATGTGTATTCGAGTAAAATTAAAAAAAAAGTTGAAGATGGGTTGTTAGGATAGGGACTAATTTTTTCTTATTTTATTCCATTTCCATTTATAGGTGCCTGGTCAGTGATAGCAAGACAAGCAAAGTTTTTTCCGCAGTAAAAGATTCTTCCGAAGAAGAAAAAAATGAAATTTCCCGTCAAATAAACAAAATTCAGTCGATATTTATTAAATTTAAGATTTTTTAAAATAAATACTTGTAAAATATAAATGCATTTCCTTTCGAACTGAAATAATTCTTCTTTTAAAATTAGAGAGATTTCTTCAATTAAATAAATTCTTTTTTGGTACAAAAACCCATTAAGTTTTAAGAATTGTTTCGGTAAAATCGTTGATTTCCGTGGACGGTTACGCAAAGGCGGAGGAACTGGGAGCGAAAGGATCATTAATAAAAGTTGAGAAAATATTCGGGGATCTCACTTGACTCGCTCCGACAAGCGAGTTAGCCGCTGCTAATGCATTCGCGGCAAATCTCTCGTGCGTGTGCCGTGTGCGCGGGCGCGAACGCGAACGCGAGCTTCCTCCTATCGCGATACAAATGTAAATCGTAAGCACGAACAATGCGTTTATGCTCGTCTTCATGCTCCAGCGACTGTCTCACGATGCGCGAACCAGAAGATTGATTAAAGTCTCCTCCGCGATGCCACGCCGCGTCGAATAAAAAAAAACTAAGAATAAAACCTCGTCTAGACGCTCCAACATCCCTGCCTATGTTCGCCGAAATAGTTCATTTAACTTGTACGTTTTAAACCGGAAGTAACGAAAACTAAACAAACGGGAAAACAAAGTAACAAACTTTGAGCCAAATAATAAAGTAAAGGAAGCCGAAACTACAACTAAAAATCTGAAACTCACACATTTTTTGTGAGTTTGAGTTTTTTAGTTTTAGTTTCGGCTTTCTTCACTTTCTTAAACTTTCTCTGCTTCGCCGTTTAAACTAACGGCAAAGTCCATATCAAGGGCTAACCAAAGATAACGCCCAACTGAAAATTTTAGTAACAAACAGTTAGCGGCTTTCGCATTCGGTATAAAATTCGCATGCTGGTGATTTTAGTTTTTTTCCAATTCTGTGCGGGAGCGCTTCAATGACGCGGTAATGTATGAAACAATTCAAATGTAACCTTAAAATTACAAAAATGACCAAGTTTTCTCTTTGTTCTGCGAAATCGTCAGTTTGCAGACGGACAATATTGTTCGCTAGCCATCGCTATGAATAGATTCGAGTGCGACTTGGGTTAAGGCGCCGTGATACAACTATTCGTACTCTATGGATGTGCGTGTTGCATACGTGAAACTTGAAGGCGTTTTGACTTTCTGTACGCTCGCGGCAATAGCTTGCGATACAAATTACAAGTAAGGCACGGGATGCAGCATCTATGAAACTATTTATAATTATTTTCGAAACGATTATGATTGTTCTCAATGACTGCTTTGACTTGGTTGCGTAAAGGAGAGGGAAATGAAGAAAAAGACTGAGAAGAAGGAGGATAAAAAGAAAAGAACGAAGAGGAATTTCTTTCTCCCCTCTCTCTTTCTCTTCCTCCTCCTCGCATTGTCCATCCCTCATTTCTTTTTCGACCTCTTATAAAAGCTCATATTATTCTTCTCGTTTTCTTTTTCTTCTGCCACTTAAAACATGAACAAAGACCAAGACCCGCTCCAGACGGTTGAATATTTATAGTCCTACATGTGTCAATTTACACCGATTTGTCGCACTGGTTTTAGTCAAGTCTAAGTTGGAGTCTTAAGTTAAAGTTTTTTAAACGTGAGAATTCGACCGTCTTTATCGGGCTCAAAATAACTACGG
Source organism: Bemisia tabaci (assembly GCF_918797505.1). Classification (NCBI taxonomy): domain Eukaryota; kingdom Metazoa; phylum Arthropoda; class Insecta; order Hemiptera; family Aleyrodidae; genus Bemisia; species Bemisia tabaci. Next base: position 3,604,318 of record NC_092795.1, on the reverse strand, counting down.
ACCTAATCTTTATGATATATAACTGGTATTTATGAAAATAAGTTTCAAAAACTCAACATGCAGGCTGTCCATTCCGCCGTTTTATCGGTACTTTATTTGTCTAAACATTTATATCATACAAACAATCTCCAGAAAACTTCTTAATACCTAGGTTTAATCATGGGTATCGCGATGATGAACGTCTGCAAATTTTTTGGCACATTTTACCTGCTTCAGGAGGACTGATCATTGTCATGGTACAAAATTTCGTGTGGATGTTTTTTGTACCTCTGAGAGTACTTTGTGTATTTATCGTGCAAGAATTCATATAGATGTTCTTTGAAAAAGAGGTGTGATTTTTAAAATACTGCGTTCAAGATTTTCTGTTGCTCTCTATTTTTGGAAGTGTCAAAGTTGAACAACTTCTTTCTTTCCGATGAACGGAGCGATGAGGTCTGCAGTAACCACTCAGTTGTTAAACCGAGGCTAACTTTCCCACAGTCTCCGCTGCTGGCACGTATTTTGCACTAAACTCAGCGCGAGAAAAAGAAGAAGGAAACTTATGCCTCCCTGTTTCAAACTTTGTTAAAGCAACAGCCTAAATTCAAGCAGGAGCCTGATGGCTGTACGCTTTTCTTGTCGTAATTGTAGACAAAAAATACGTGCCGGCTAGTAGAGACTGCATTTTCCGGCCCCAGTTGTGATTTAATCACGATTCAACCATACTTTCTATCTCATTCTCTCTCTCGCTCCTTTTCCACTGCCTTACTATTCTACAGCGAGTCCAAAGAAAAGGTTCAATAGGTTCGGAACTATTGAAACTTCCCGACTTTACTATACGTTTGCTCGGAGCAGAATAGTGAAAACTCCTTAACTTTGTCGTTCAATGATTTATATTTTGACGCGAATGAAAAAAAGCAATTTCCTCCTCCAATTTTAAGCTGCCGATGCAGCGGCGCTGAAATCTTGACATATCAAGGAAATTTCAGCAAGTGGTTAGTGAAAAATACTCTATCTATTATGCAGACACTTGACTTTTGTAGACATTTCTTGGGCATTTTTTCCCTACTTTTCGAAAATGTCTAGGCCTGTCTGTTTCGATATCTTCCTCCCTTCTTGTAATATCATATACGATTTAAAAGTTTCTTCTTTCCAACGTGACTTTAACGAAGCATTACCCCGAAAACCTTAGACGCTGAGTTTGAACTATAAAATAGAGATGAATAAGCACTGAAGGTGGGTTTTCCAAAGTTCAATGAGTAAGAAGCAAAACCAATACCTATTTTTCAAACTGTCTAATTTTCAGGGAGGAAGTGGTGTTTCTAGCTAAATGTATCCTTTTTTTCAGTTTGTGATGTTTCCACGGTTGCATGCTCATTTTTGCTACTTAGATTTTTGACCTTAGGTTTCCCTCCGTCACAGATGAGCATGTAACTGTCTTCAAACCCACACTGATTGTTTTCGGGATCCTATCAGCCTTAAAACACCAACACTAACTGACCGTCCTGGCCTATCTCCTGATTAAAAATAAAATATTTTTGACGTCATTCGCAAGAATTTTTCTGCCTAAATCGAGTTTTTTTTTTTTCTAAAAAAGTTCCAAAATTATGCTAAACGTTATTAAATATAGATGTTAGGACTTAGTGAGTTTTTGGACTAAAGCTCTGTATTTGTGCCGCAGTATCTTGATTTACTTTGTGAGGAAAGCTCCGTACTCTTAAAGGATGCCTGTCTTTCTTAATGTGTTTAGAGCGCCTTCAACTTTGTATGATTCTGTGCAACGCCTTTGTTGTGAAATAGTTGCTCGAGGTGCCGGCCGTGGCACGCTGCGGGCGACCGCCGGCCAGCGCGTAACACGCATTAGCGCCTACAAACCTAAGGGGATACTTCAAGCATTGCGCAATGCGTGTAGTATCCATTTAGGTTTGAAGGCGCCGAGCCAGTACGCGTTTCACGATGGCAGCACGCTACTCCGCCGGTCTGAGCTGGGCTCTAATGTTAAAACTCGCGGAGTCAGCGTTTTTCAACTCATGATTTTGAAATGTTTGCACACTCAACATGGATTATTCTCATTTAAATTGATGAGATAAAATATATGTATTAAGAGAAAATATAATGTCTATTTTGTAAATATTAAGGTGGTTCCATGTCAAATTTGATGAGCTCCAAGGCACTTTAATTTTTTTTTTATATTTTGTGCTTTTACCGTGCTGCAGCGTGGTGTGCGCACAACCGAGCGCTCAAAATTGGACTTATTTTACACTAAAAGATTAATGTACAAATGGTATAAACCCAAAGATTGCGTGCCTCTTGGTTGATTCTCCTTTTATTAATTTTTGTATGGTTTCTTTCAACACAACTACGGCTCATTGAGATTAATATCGATGCAATGGTTGAGAAAACGTTTTACAAATATTTGACACATTTTAAAAAAAAAATATTTTTAAAATGAAGTGATATTTTCATTTAAAAATTTATTTTCCAAATAAAATTACTCAGAATTGTACGGAACAATTCTCGTTAGTTGCCTCGACGAGAAGAAAATCGGATATGTTTAAACATTGCAAATGAGATACGCACTTTTCGCATCGTTTTGTTTGCATGAATGATATACCTATTCTAGCCTACCTTGAAAATTGAAGGCTATACAGCAACGTGTGTCACCTTGGTGCATGATTTGGCATGATTTATGAAAAAATCATTTTCTTTAAAAATCTGGGGAAACATTAAGCTCAATGGCAATAAAACGACGGTACCTTTATGCCTTCGATCAGGGGACCTCAAGAGCCGAATTGGTTGCCGAAGGACTCACAGAGTGGCAACGCCGTGCCTAATGATATATTAAAGGTTTCCTTTCCTTCGCAACAACGTTTTCAAGAAGTGCTCGGCGAGGTATGCAGCGGCAAAATGAAACACCGACTACAAGCCGCAACGATAGTCGAGACGTTTTCAAAAACGCCTCAGCAGAAAAAAATATCGTAAAAACGTATGAAACAAGAAAAATGAGAGACTTCTTCCCTCCTCTCTCAAGCTCTGTCGACGCACAGTGACTTGAGTCGATGGAGAAGGTCGAACAAGATTTGGAAACTTTAAAAGATTACAACTCCGTTGATAAAAAACGTTTGGGTTTTATATGGACCACGTTCAGTAGAAAGAACCAAGCCACATCAGCTATTGCTAAATTTAACTAGACAAATTAATTTTTTACACGAAAACGGTTGTGAGGATTTTTATGTGAAGAATTTCAATGAGTTTTCTGCATAGTATAAAGCAAATTTCTTACGATTTTCAAAGGAATCCGAACTAAAGTTCTTGCATAAAAAATTAAATTTTCCAGTCAAACGTGGCAGTAGCTGATGTGGTTTGGTTCTTTTCTGCTAAACGCGGTCCAAATATTCTTCCTTGAAATGTCTATACATTGACGTTTCAAGTCCCCAGCCACGTATCTCGTCTCCGGTGTTTGAAAATCTCCACTCCTATATTTATTTTTTCATGAGAGAAAAAAATTGACATTATCCCTTGAAACGTTCGCTGATGGCGCGATGACCCAAAAAGTGAACTGGCAATGCTCCATTTTGCGCTGCTTGTGAAATGTCACTCCGATTCGGGAGAAATGAGTCAAAAAATTCTTACATGAAAATGTTTGTGCTGATTTTTGTGCAAATTTCAGAAAATTTTCTGCTTAAAACGAAGCAAATGCCTTCAAATTTTAAAAGGAATCCTTACATAAGTTCTCTTGTCAAAAGTTAAATTTTCCAATTAAATTTGGCAATAGCTTATGTGGCTTAGTTCCTTTCTGCTAAAAGCGGTCCATATGTGGTTCCATTGATTTTCTCTTTAAAGTAGTAACTTTTAAACCATATCAGCTGAAACACAGACTCCTACAAATTCCTCGGGATTGATAGAGAGTCTCCCCAGTAACTCAAAACTGGTGATACGTATTTTTCACACAGCCCACAGATAATCCTTTGGTCGAAAAATCCGTTAGAGTCTGGTACCGAGGCCCTTTATTGTTCCTTTTAGCAGATAAGATGTCTCATCAGAGGCTGGTTGGTAGCCTCACTTCTGAGCCCCTCCTACTAACGCTGAACTAGGACCGGCATCACTACCAGCAAGAGAGCAGAGGCGAAGCTATGAAGTTAATAATTTTCAAAATTTGGACCTGCTTTTGTGGCAAATATTTTGTATACAGGAATTCTCGTCTCTTAATTCTTGTATTTTAAGATTTGATGCCGTTTTATCTTGAAAAGACACCAAACTCATCTTCTTACAACAGACCGTTGAGAAGTTATGCTATTTTGAATTTATTGACTTTGAGTCCACCCTCCTTTTACCCTGGTCGACTAGGTGAAAAATATCATCAGTTCTAAGTATCTGGGAAGATTCTCTATCACCCCTGAGAAATTTGTAGGATTCCGCGTTTAAACTGGCTTTGCCGAAAATAACTAAGCCCCTCTCCTTCCAGAGGCACCGCTTAAAATTTAAAATTTGACGACGTAAATACCGAACTTTGCTCAAAAACTTCAAATCCGACCTCTCCAGTCGTTCGTCGATCCCACAGTGCGTCGTTGTAAGAAGAATTTACCCGCTCAAAAAACACGTCCCACCCACACATCCTTATCTTCGTGGGAGTCGCGGTTCCCGCACGAAAACACTTACAACGCGGCTCACGTGAGAACGGAGTTACGTTGTTTTATCGCGATTGTGGCTAAATGTAAGGCTACATGTCAGTCGTTCGGGTTGGCTTGTTCAATTTTCATCACTCCATCCCTCTCTTCCCATTCTTCCCTTTTAGCTGCCGCGTCTCTGCCTCTGAGCAGCGTTCCCTTCTGCTCCGCGGGGCGGCGTGCTGTCGGAATTAAGTCGCTCTCGCAGACTTTTCGGCACCGGAACAGTGTCAGGTTCCCGAGAGCGTGTAAAAGAGCTTTGTAATTAAAATTATTTCCAATGACTCCAGACTGCATTAGTGGCACGCGAGCCAAGACGCTGTCGGGAAATGAGTTTAAGGGGCTGTTAGAGACGCTATTTCGCTGCCTCTTGAGCGATGATGGAATCTATGTATTTAACACTAATTTCCTACATTGAAAGAAAAAATTGAGGTTTTACGCTTACGGTGCTACTCGCTTGCACGGCAAGCAAGAGTCCACTGAAAAAAAGATTGGTAGAATTTACCATTCTTCAAGTCGATTTTGCCAGAAGAATGGTTACTTGTACCAGTATATAGTAACGTTCACCTTTTTTCCGGCAGAATTGACTGTGAATTAACGCTTTGTAAAATACAGCGTGAAGAAATGGTAAATTCTACCAATCTTTTTTTTTCAGTGTAACCGACATGTTGTGCTCATATGGGAAGTTGAACACCGAGTATCGCAAACGTGCGGTAAATATTTTTTGTTAATTTTTTTTTTTTTTGGTTACATTGACCAAATCTTTGAGTTAAAAAATGTAAAATCTCCGTCCATCAAGCGCGAGCCGTCTGGGTGGAACCTGGCTCACACTAGTGAGAGTTCTATGCGCTAGCCACCCGCAAGTTGCAACCTCTGAATGATATCGAAAGAGACAAGAGTTCAATAGTTCAGCAAGACACTTTATTGCCAAGGTATTTTGGTCGATCTGACTATTAAAAAGTAGGCAACCCAAAGGCAGGTAACCATAAACTTAGATACGAGTATTAAAAAGTAGGTAACCCAAAGGCAGGTTACCATAAACTTAGATAAATTTAACTGTGTACGTGTATAAAGCAGAAGATAGTGAAATTGCATAAATGCGTATTTCGGTTTGCGACGATACAAACTTCCTGTCACACTTTACTTTCTACATGGAAAAGTACTGAGTGTCATTTCTTCAAAATGTTGGTGATTCTTTTTCTCTATGACATGATGAAAATTCTGAGAAAATTTCAAGCCATGATGTTGGTTTAATCTATTGCTGTGAGTAACAGTAATGTTGTTTGTGTCAGCGTTTGAAGCCGGACCCTATTTTTGTGTTTATTGAAAAAAAAAAACTTATGAATAAATCTATTTTTTTTTTCTACCAAAAAAGAATCATAAATATTCCTCTTCCGTGTCCACCTTCAATCACGATGTACACGATACAGGCCTTTCTTAGGAGAGGAGCTGTTTAAGGAACGACGTACCGGACACAACCCTCAATCCGTCGCTTCTCTGGCATAAGGGCTTATCTCGATGTCCGCATGGGCCCCAGAAAGCATGAATTTATGTATAAAAAAGGGCTCACGTTGAAATCCAGATACGCCCTTACGTCCGAGGCAGGATCGACTATCGATATTTCTCCATTTGAAGCTATGTCGAAAAATCGATTATTAAGGTCTCCGTTGCGACAATCCTGTTTATCGATCCTTTTCCACAGGTTTAAATGGCAAATTAATCGATGTATCACAAAGCACGCCACGCCACTGGTCCGAAGGGTGATGAGATGTGCTGACCACCAGGACGGCCTCGCCGGCCTACGTAAGATAGTTAACGCGGAGTTCCTAAAATACCTCGTTCCTGAAACAAGCCCATCGCGTGATTCAATCGGCGAATGACGTCACTCGATTTATTTTCGTCCAGAGCACCTTTTTCCGAAAGTAATACACCTACCCCGGGGGGCGGGGGCTTGTAATATAATAACGAAAACATACTCCCGATCCCCAGGGAGGTAGGCGTCCCCCCAGCGACGCAACGCCCACTTGAACCCTGGAAGCAGTGGAGTCAGAGGGAGGGTAGAGCTCATCCCAGAGTGCAATTACGCGGTTTCATCGAAGGAGCGACGAAAAACAGCTGCGCGAAAATGAAAAACCGGTGTATCGCGGATACAGGAGAATGCGTGTATATTTTACGATGCTTCCGGTTTTTTTTTTTTTTTCGCCCCTCTCTTTTTGTAACCCGGGGTCTCTCGATGGAGGGAGCCCCCCCCCCCCCCCTCGGTGAGTGAAGAAGGGCGCTGATACGGCTTCATTCCCTCCTTCGCTTCCCAGCGGATGATTGATTGTCTTTGCTCCCTCTCGCTGAGCCGCGCGGCCACGCTAAGGAAGAACGCCGTATGAACATTCGAGAGTTGCCAAACTTCCTTCGATAAAATGTTCATTTTTGAGGAGAGTTATGAATATTTCTCCTTGAAATTTTCAGGAACTTCAGATGAAATTGCGAGCTAAATAATCTGAAAAATTGGAGAGAAAATATTCACAAGTTTACCAGTAAATTCGTGTTTTATCAAAGGAAATTTGGCAATGCCTGGAGGTTCATGCGCGTTTTTCCTTAGCACGGCAGCGCGCGGCAAGTATCATGCACGCTCCGCTTTAGTCGTGCGGTGTATCGATTTGCGAGGTGTCGATTCGTGAACTATCGATTCCTGGTCACTCGCAAATGGTTTCAGGTGCGTCAGTGATGGTGTTGGCATGCTATCAGAGTTGCAAAATCTCCTGAAAGAAAGGGTATCGATGAGGGCCGTTTTTGGGTCCACCCTGAATTTTGTAGAAACATTTTTGAAGTCAGCACGAGGATGTGTAAAAAATTGACCATGTTCATTACTTGCTCTTTTCAGGGTTGGCACAGTCAGGGAATACCGGGCAATGTCAGGGAATTTTGAAAAGTTAGGGAAAACCTGGAAATGTCAGGGGAAAATTGCTAAGTCATCTTTAGTTGCTTTCTAGAACAAGTTTGACATTCCGAACAACAAATTTTGCCTGAATACTATTTATAATTTTGTGTTTTTAACCATCTGGCATATCTTCAATTGTCGGGGAATTCCATAAAAATGTGTCGGGGAAATCAGGGAAATGTCAGGGAATTTCATTTTCTACATTTTGGGGCAACCCTGTCTTTTAATTTATTAATTTGAACGTGGTTCGAGGGCTCTGAAAAGTGCAAGTGAGTCCTAAACATAGTTCCACCCCATACCCTTCCTTCACCCTGCATTTCATCTCGACGATTTTTCGCTTATTGGGGTTCTAAATTTCAAGAGATATATCATGATATGGTCATTTTTGGTTTCTTTTAGATCTAATACTGGCCTATACTTAGACGTCCAATTGTAGACGTCGCTTGTAAAATTTCTCAGGGGATGCCCCTCGGACACCCTCCCCCTCCGTGCTTGGGGCACGGACCTTAAAACTGGTACCAGGGCCCGAGATGGGATGTGGCGAGCCAGCATGAAGGCTATTTCCATTTAAATCTTCCGTCACATTCATTCGGCGCAAAGATACAACTATTTGAACTCTCCGGAATGCGTGAGGTATCACGCCGCATTTGAAGGCGTTTTCAAAACAGCCAAGTTCCGATACCCGGATTATCGTTTTGCGTAGTTCATATTATTTTGTTTCCATTTCTAACCACTTGTTTAATTATAATCCTCCTATAAAAACCACCCATTTGCTAAATACAATTCTAGCTGAAGAGCACTTAACCGCATTCATGACTGCAAAAATGTTAACCTGAGGGCCAATTTGGAGCTGACTCATGGTTAGGTCCATTATTAAACCTGAAAAGAGCCCGGAAATGACCGAATCATGATGCATTCCATAAACTTAGACATTTAATGAGCATAAAATCGATGAGTTAAGGAAATCTCAGTTAAGGTGTGCCCTAAAAAGCCCATTGTCGATACCTCTCCTTCCATGAAATGAGAATCCAGGATAAGATGTTGTAGAATGTTTCATAGTAGGCTCAGAAAACCACATGAAATGCCTGAAAATAGGTGCGGAAAAACAAGATTTTGTTGTGCGGACCGATGAGTTCTAATGGTGCGCCAAACAGCATAACTTTAAAAACAAGTAACGCTCCATACGAGATTTTCCTCTCAATAGTAAAATTTCAGAGTTGTGATCACTAAATTGTGTCAATTAAATTCTCTGGAAAATTAGAAGAAAACTATTCCTTTTCACGATTTTTTATGTTATTATGTATTGTATTCAATTTAGCGGAATTTTGCAACGTCCCAAGACTCACGATCACACAAGATCACTAACTTGTGTCAATTAAATTCTCTGGAAAATTGGAGGAAAACTATTCCTTTTCATTTATTTTTATATATATTGTATTCATTCAAACGTAATTTGGCAACGTCCCAAGACTCATACGGCGTTCTTCTCCAGCACGGCAGAGCGCGTTGATAGCGATTTATATTTCGATTTTTCGAAGATATCGACCCCTCTTCTCCCGGTGCGTGTCAGTGGCGTGGCGTGCTTTGCGACATATCGTTCGATATGCCATGTTAATCGATAGAGAAAGATCGATATACAGGTTGTTCGTAGCGAACACCTCATAATCGATTCTTTACCATAGCCTCAAGTGGGAAAATATCGATAATCGATCATTCACACCTCGCCACTGGTGCGTGTTTCACGAGTCACGATTGCCAAGTTAGATTTTGAGGTTCTTAAGGGAGTTCGATACATGGATGGGATTTCGATAGGTCGTTCGGTTGAGCGGTAATTATCTGCGGGCGAGGAGCCCGGAGCGAGGCTGTAATTTGTAGGTTGGGCTCGGCAACAGTCATTACGCGCCGCCCTTCCGCCTTATTTCACTCTCACCTCACATCATTCCCGACCGCATTCCGAGGATCCACCGCTTTTACGACTTAACCTCACTTCCGCCCTGCGCCGGAAGTTGACTCCTGCTCCACTAACCACCCTCTCTCCGCCGCCGAGCAGCGTCTTGTCGTCCATCCCAGAAAAACTTCACCAGCGGCGAGTCAATTCCTCGAAGCTATCACCATCCGAGTGGAATCTCTTCGTTCTACAGTTCTACACTGCCATGCTGGGGGAAAACGCCGTATGAACATTAGAGAGTTGCCACATTTCTTCGGATAAAATGTTTATTTTTGAGGAGAGTCATGAATATTTTCACCCATAATTTAGATCTGATTGCCAATAAAAGCCTCTAAAAAATTAAATGAAGACGGCCTGTGGCCGCTACGCGGCCACCAACCTCTGAAATAAACTAAGCGTAAAAAGTCGTGACACAACAATACTCAAGTTTTTAAAGAGATGAATGGATTCAAAACCCGACGGATGCACCCGAAAGAAAGCGTACATTTATCTCTGATTGCAACGTTATGCACTAATTTTATGTTTTATTTTTAATAAATATGTATAAAAGGCTACGCACACAGTTTTTTGGAAAAGTTTCCACGAATTTACCTAAATGATATCAAATAAACGTATCGAAAATTTCGACGCGGTATTTTCGTTCATTCTATTTTCTTTTAATGTAACCAAAGAAGAAATTAAATACCATCCGAATTTCTGAATCGTTACAATGAGGATACATATTTCCCCTTTAATTATGGTTAAAGCTGGAGCAGAAAGCCATGAATGATGACACACAGTCCTACAGCACTCCTAGTTTCCTGCAGTCTTGTAGGCGGTAATAAGCGTTTCACACCAACTGACCGACTGCACTGCAATTGGCGCAATGTGAGAAGTATTCTTGCAGTCTTGTAGGCGCTTATATTGGTTTTACGCCGATCGCACTGTTTAGCGCAATGCGTGAAGTATTCCTACAGTCTTGCAGGCGTGAATATACGTTTAACGCCGGCCGCACTGTGTTTGGCTCGATTTTTCGAACTCACTCGCGTTAGTATATAATCGCGACATCGACTAATAGAGCTTAAAAGACAGACGTTGTGTTCCGATGCCGTATGTGTTCCAACGTTGCCTTGTTTCTTCCGATTAAATGTTTCTCCCAAGAAAAGTTAGGAAAGTTCTTCATTCCCAGACCATTATTCAATCTTTTAACTCATTTTTCATCAGAAGTAAGACATCGATGACTTGTCAACAAACTAATCTAAACATGCGTTAACATAAAAATGCGTTTATTTTGCAGCAGTTCCCTGTTTCGCCAAACTTCTACCTTAGATTAACTTCATATCAAATTCGCGCATTCTTGCAGCAGATGTTAAGGTTTCTTTTCGCGCAATCCTCATGTATTTTCTTAGACCTTTCGCGCAATCCTGGATCACTGGAATTTGTAATAGAGTACCATGATTTTACGCATCGCATGGAAACCGCGGAAAAGAACAAGGTAGACGAATGGTTGAATTTAGTACACGGCACACAGTGGATCGATTCAATCAGAGAGGTCAGACATACAATTTTTTACTAAAATTGCAAATTTTGATGTTTATTTCGTAACATTTTAAACTTTAAGGGGTGCCTCTAGAGGAAAATTTCACGAAGTAACCAATGGAATCACTTTTAGAACATCAACATTTTGTACAAACGGAGTTATAAGCTTTTAAAGTTTCCCAATTTTGTTCGACCTCTCCTATTGATTCGATCCACTGTGCGGCAGTAAAACTTTTCGTGCCTGGGCTCAAGTGCGGCGAATATAGATAAAGGGAGGCTCTTTGAAATGAATTTTCACTGCCCTTCGGTGAAGTATTCACTCTGGAGCGCAAAGCCGTCTTCCCGCGAAACCCATTTTGCGGTAATTCGTAAACGAGGCAATCTAATGCCCGACGAAACAAGAGAAAGTGCTTCGGATAATTGGTCGTGTGTTGGGAAGTCCATGCAATTTTACCCTCATCTTAATCAACTTTGTGCTTATAAATCGAGGCAAACGTGAATTCCGGGAAGCGCGAACGAGGTAAGAAGCGTTTTTCGAACCTCCCGTGTCAATAAAAACTCTCAAGACTCAGAGTTACTAATGGTTACGCAATCTTACGAGGATTGCGATTTTAAAGATATTTCACTGTTTGCATACTGAGGGAGCATTTCGCAGCCTCGTGCTGATGACTCAATTGTACTGAGGAGTGAGGATAAACGCTTTAAGTACTTGTAATTGTTGCAAAATGCTCCATCGTAAAACAATTATTGAATACTTGGACGCCTTTATTGTGGAAAAGCAAATTCACACCCGTAGGTTACTATGCTCTTGACGATCGCGTTGTAGATCCTTCTTTTGTAAAACTTATTACATACCCTAAATTGGACGTATTTCTATCAAACGGAACTAAGCGCCAATTTGAGTTCCTTTTGAGGAATTTAGAATCCCGGATAGCGCGTTCTGTCAAACGGACCTAAGCTCCATGGAAAAGCATTGCGAGTATAGGACGGACTAAGCCGGAAGCCCGATTCCGCCGCCAATCCAAGCCCCCCTCTACCTTCCTCACCCTATGGCGCTTAGGTCCGTTTAATAGAAATACGTCCAATTGAAACTAAAGAACTGGTCATATGAACCACTAGTAAGGTGTTCCAAATCGCCCATGCTATTCGGTGCATGTAACTGTACACTGAAAAAAAAGTGAAATTGATTGAACATTCCAGATGTAAAAAAAGTGTGCGAGAACTTACAAAATGCTGAATTAACTGCTAGGGCAGTTACTTTAGCAATGTCAAAATGTAACTTCCGTAGGGGGTAATTTAGCATTTTGCGAGTTCTCGCACACTTTTTCTACATCCAGAATGTCGATCAACTTCACTTTTTTTCGGCGTATCCTCGCTGTATGCAACCGAGATTTCAAACCGAGGCAAACTGTAGGAATTGCTCAGTTTTCTAAACCAAGGCCACAGTTCCTAGAACCGAGAATATGGCTACATTAACCGAACAGGGCGACCATTACAAGAGCACCTTCCATACGTTTCATATCATGGCTTTTCTGACGCAAGGGCGTGTCTGCATTTCCACATGATCCCCAGGCCTGTGTCACACTATCAAACCTAAGCACCAAAATAGCAAGGTCAGGCGTTGTGATTGGCTTATTCGATGACTTTATAAGTAAAACGGGGCTCACGTGAAAATTGAGATACACTCTTACGCCTTAGGGGCGACGATATGACCAAACTTTTTTCCCGAAACACGTCCGAACAGAGGCAGCCGCAGTGCTTGGATCCGTGCGATACAATCCTGTCCGGAAGGAAGATGAATCACTCGACTTATGTGTGGAACTGACAGCTCCTGAAAAAGATTGTGGGCGAACATAACGCATCGCACCTGTCCGAGCTGGCGCCGTAATGTTAATTTTCCCGCTTTTGCCTGGGAATACACCAACGCTGAGTTTCACCGAGCAATGAGTCAAATTGGGCGCATTCCGGCCAAAACAGTCTTCCTACCTAGGATCCGCCTGCGTCGGGAGTTTTAGCTGGAGTCCATATTAGCGGTCCTGCGTTTTTTTACTCGATAGGCCCTACTTTTGCACCCTACAATCTTGGTCGAGGATGCTTAGTGGAATTTCTTTAACGTAAATGAGGTCAACCGAAACCGGGTGTCTCTCGATGGGTTTCCTGTGTCAACATAAAAATGCGGAAAGGCATCGATTGACCTCACCTAAACCTAAAGATACTCCACCCAGCACGCTCCAACAAGATTGTAAAGTTTAGGAGCACGGCCTACCTAAATTAAAAAAAAAAGTGGTGTTGAATCGTGCTCCAAGTAGAAAAAATGAAATATCGGATCAGCTTTTGAATCACTGCAATCAAATGCGTGGCTGGGAAGATTCCACCGTCAATTTTGGCCACGATTACTCATGCTAATGTTTTTTCGGTTGCGGAGGAATCGAACGTTCTGCGCGACAAAGAGAACGCCCATCGTGCAGTTTATTTCTTTGACTGAAGATGGGAATTATTATCCTTTTTTGTGCGCGAGTGATTTCGCATAATAGCTCGCCCGTTCATCTCGGATGAAAAAATGAGTAATCCATAACGGTTCATGAAAATCCTTCGCCACTAAAACTATACGCAGGGTGGAGACGGGATTTATTAGAAAATTAAAAAACGCCCGCAACACAAAAGATGAGCCGTCGCTCTCGGACGGGGAAGGAGGGGGGGAGGCGCTAGGCCTTTTTTAATGTCTCAAACATTGAGATTAAGTGCGAACCATTTATTTAACGCTTTCATTTCCATCTTTACGGTCATTTGTTGGACTAATACCTTAAACCGTTCTCGGAGGCCTGAGTTGCCTATTTTTTACCGCGACCGGACCCTTCGCTTTTTTCTTTTATGGACGATCTCTCATTAAGCCGGGATGAGGTTTCTTTTAAAATCCATAATTATTCTTCCGTCTCGTCCTCTGCTCAACATCCATCCATTCTACTTCTTGCGCAGCGGTTAATCCCGTTAATCATGAAGGATGGGAGATTTTTACTTATTCCGCTCGGGGCTCGCGCCGGGCGCCGCGCGAGTGAAAAATTCCGCGAGGAAACCTCAGCTCGCACTAATCAGCGTCTGTCGGAAGTGTTTCGAGGAGGACTTGCCGCGCCAACTTTCCGCGTAAAAATCACGTTTATGTCTCCGAGACGGAACTTTCGCGAGGGGACACGTTTCAGATCAGGTATCCTATGAAAACAAAGTTTCCGCGCCGGGCATAAATGAATGAGGGAATAAAGAGTCGCTGTTTGCCGAGTCCATAGATCTTTGTCACTGGAAACGGAAACTTTCCCAAACGAGCTTCAGTCCAACTGAGTTAGAGGAAAAATTCGTCATCAGACCGAGTGTACGTACTCAATATTTCATGGCAGTCAAGCGTCCGTGACTTCTGGTCCATTAATGATAATCTTATTCTGCCTTCCAAAGGAACAACGTCGTATCAACCTTTAGACGCTGCCAAATTTCCTTTCATAAAATCGAATTTCCTGGCAAATTCGAGAATTTTGAGCGTTCACCACGTTAGTAGTGTACCGTAGTGTTTCCCGTCGTTTTGCATTGGCCTTTTTTATCTGTTTAACTACCTTCTTTTCAGAGCTCGCGTGATTATAGACTCGTTTTTAGGACCCTGTGTACAAATCATGTGGTTCATCTAATCATCCAATACTTACTTACTCTCCTCGGTGAGGGATTGAGAATTTGAGAAATTCATCCTAATTTGAGATATGTTGAATCCTTTGCAATGAATGGAGCTCTGATAGAAAGGAGCAGAGTTTAAGTTTGATTATAGAAGAGGTTTCGCAGGATACGTAAAAGCAATTTCGACGAAATCCCGACGGAGCAATTATGGAAGCACGCGGTGTAATTGCCTCGCGTGCCAGTAATTCTCTTGAATTCCTTCCCCATTACACTCAAAGTGTGCCCTCCGTTAAAATTAGCTTCAGACCTACAAACAACCTCTTCCCATAATTTTTCATAATTATCACCCATTAAATCTAATATCATAAAGCAAGAATACCATTAAACGCCGAAATTATTACTTACCTTAAAGGTGTCAATATGAAATTAAGAATATTGCAAAAGTTGAAGAAAAGTTATTTCAGATATCATGTCTTATTTTTCTTTTTTAAGCAAGGCTTGCTCGTCGTTGTTCCACATAATCCTCTTTGATTTATCTTTGGTCTCGTATTCAAAAACTAATTGCAAATGGAACTATCTGAAGAATTGAAAAAATATTATCACAAATATCTCTGGAAACTTGTTTTATTTCAAAGGAAATTGGCAACGTCTGATGCTTCAAACTGCGTTCATCTATAGCACGGCTGAGTTGACGTCTTAAGCATTTGACAGGATACGAATGCGACTTTGATCAAGGCGCCGTGATACAACTATTCGTACTCTATGGATGTGCGTGTTGCATACGTAAAAATGGAAGGCGTTCTGACTTTCTTCACGTTGCTCGGTTATAGCGTTCCGCGTCGCGATTGAAGCTATGTGCAGCACCATATGCGGCATTAATGAAACTCATTTTAGTCATTTCCAGAATGATAAAGATTGTTGTCAATAACTGTTCGGACTTTCTTTTATTTTAAACAAATGGGAAGTTTGAATTCTTGGGATGATGATAAGCAAACGCTGAGTATGTATTCATTAGATGAATCTGAAAATTATCAAAATGATACTTTTCTTCTTTTCGCTCTCATCTCTCTCTTCTTCTCCCTCATCTCTCTCTTCTTCTCCCTCTTTTTCTCCTTCTTTTTTTGAAATTTAAAAGGATTCGAGTGCGACTTTGGTTAAGGCGCCGTGATACAACTATTCGTACTCTATGGATGTGCGTGTTACCCACGTAAAAAGTTGAAGGCGTTCTGAATGTCTCTCGTTACGTTCGTTGTTATAGCTCGCAGAGCCCGCAGGATCGAACCTGGATTACATTGATGATAGCATTAATAGTCCACTGCGTTAGCTGCTCATAAGTTGTAACCTCTGAAAGATATGTATCGAGAAATTTGATATATTAGCAGCGCATCCCTCCACCTCCAGATGTCTCAATGTATCCTACGGTTTTGGTCGATTCAACCAAAAATTTGTTCGATCAGTCAAGTGCTTTTGGTCGATGTGACCTTAAAAAAATTAACACCAAGTAACAAGAAACACGGAAATTTTTAAATGTGTACTATTATCATGAGGAGGAAAATTGCTTTGAAAAACGGCAAGATCGGATTTTTGTCGGGGGTGATAAGCATTTGGAATGAGACCAGAAACTTTAGACAAAGTAGACAAAAGTGGTGTGGAGGGCTACTATTGGTGGAAGCGGGTGGTTGCAATGGATAAAGGAACTGGGTAATAGACTAGCTAACGGCAACCTAAGAGAGGCGCTATAGTTAGTCCATCATTTTCTCCCTTAGTCTGCAGGAACCACCCACTTTAAGCAATAGGATCGTTGCATACTCCCTATTTCTTCTTTGTCTATCAATTACATTAATCAGCCCGAAGAATAGCGATTATTGAAATTAATCGACAAAGCTATAGACAAACCACTCACTACTATCCCCTTTAATCAATAGGATCGCTGCGTACTCCTAATATCTTCTTTGTCTATCGCTTTATCTATCAATTTCAGAATGAACCCGCTGCTTCACACACGAAACACGGATCCATTCGGAAGAAGGCGTTAATTTCGGGTGAGGGGGCAGTGGCGGGGGCGGAGACGGGAGTCGGGAGGCGGCAACTGTAAGTTGGACAATTACCGGTCGGCGTGACGTCACTAGGCAGGAATCGGGATCTCGTTAAAGAATGTCATCCGCTTTTGATGGCGTTCAATTTGATTGCGAGTCCCTCCTTTGATTGAATTCCGAGCCCGAGCCCCGGCCTCGGCGACGAATTGCACCGCTTTTCTGTCAGTAACATATTCAATTACACCGGCGCAATCGCATCGCCGCACAGTGCGGCATCCTTATCGACGATGCGGACACATTTTTTGGTTAAATCGACCAAAACCGTAGGTTACGTTGAGACATCTGGAGGGGGAGGGATGCCCTGCTAATATCAAATTTCTCGATACATGTCTTTCAGAGGTTACAACTTATGAGCAGCAAACAAAGTGTCAGCAGCAAAACATCAATACTATCATCAATGTAATCCAGGTTCGATCCTGCGGGCTCTGCGAGCTACAACAACAAACGTAACGAGCGACATTCAGAACGCCTTCAACTTTTTACGTAGGCAACACGCACATCCATAGAGTACGAATAGTTGTATCAAGGCGCCTTAATCAAAGTCGCACTAGAATCTTTTTAAATTTCAAAAACACACACTTAACTTTAAATAATGAAGATACCTAGTAGCACCGACATAGGAAAACTCTTTGGCGCTGTCGAAGTGAAACACTCGAGGAATAAGAAAATGTTATATCTCAGGATATTTTGCGTATTCTTCGAGAAAAGTTCATTTGAAGTTGGCAACCTCGAATTAGCCCTATGGTAACAATGTAAAAGCAACGTGAAACACCCAAACTTTAACTTCAAAAGGACGTATTTCTGCCAAACGGAACTATGTGCATTAAGACATGAGCCGTGGGACCCATAAGAATACGTGCATAACAGAGTTCACGTCATAATGCACATAGTTCCGTTTGATAGAAATACGTCCGAATATCTCTGATAGTCGTAAAAAGTCGCAAATTATTTTTGGTAGAATCGAAGTTGGATATCTGAGGATTAAGAAAATGTCAACAACCTAGAGCATTTTGCGTTTCAAACGAGAAATCTTCATTTGAAGCTGATGTCTTTCTCTCGTGTATTTCTTATGGACCAATGATTCTCGACCCATTTCTCGCCCACTTTCTACCCAAATTTGAAGTAGAAAAATTTGAAAAGGAACCATCATTGTGAGTCAGAAATATCTTTAAGATGACAAACTCCGAAAAAAATTATTTAGATGTCGAGTTGAAAATTTTGGATTTTTGTCCACAGAGGACCGCATTGTGCGCCGCCTTTATGGCGATCCCCACCGCCCCCGCTCCGATACCACCTTGCTGATTCATCATTTCCTGGCGCCTCTGACGTAAGGACGTGTCTCAATTTCCATTCGAGCCCTGTCGTCTATATAACTTTATGCATTCTGGGGCTCATGCGAATATCCAGCTACGCCCTTACGTTAGAGGGCCCACAATTTCAACCGCGTTTATGGCAGAATGGAACCAAGCCACATTGGCTTTTGCCATATTTAACTAGTCAATTTAATTTTTAACAATAGAACGATTGAATGGACTCCTTCGTAAATTTTAAGGAGTTTGCTTCGTGCTATGCAGATAATTCACTGAAATTTGCACAAAAATCCGCAAAACCGTTTTCACGTTAAAAGTGAAATTGCATGTCTAATTAAATTCGGCGGACCCTGATGTGGATTGGTTCCTATCTGCTTGACCCGATTCATTTATGATCGTCTAAAGAGTGAGAAATTGTAAGCCTTGTCTCACAGACTCAAATCGGGGAGCCCCTATCATACACGGAAGGAAACATGTTTTATCAATTGCGGGTTTGCCTCCTGACCAATTTGCGGTCCAACCCTCTTAGGCGCGTTACTCTTTATGTTTTTATATCATGTAGATTATTATATCAGTAAGATTTGGGAAGGAGTACACAAAATAACTTAAACGTGTGGAAACAGGTTAGCCAAAAGTCTGGAGGAGCGGGAATAGACAGGGAATTTGTCGGTGGCGTGGCGTGCTGTGCGATAAATTGATTGATCTGTCGTTTAAATCTATGGAAAAGGATAGATTAACAGGGTGTTCGCAGCTTACATCTTAATAATCGATTCTTTACCGTGGATTCAAATGGGGAAATATCGATAATCGTATTGATCATTCACGCCACGCCACTGGAATTTGTAACGACCGGGAGAAATCAGGGAGTGTCAGGGAAATTTGACAGAAAGTCAAGGAATTTCAATCCGACTGCATTGTTCGTGTATTGCTGAAATGGTTATGGATATTTCCTCTAGAGCATTACAAGTGAACTATGGGTATTTGTGTCGCTTGAACATTTTCTTTTATGTAGAGATGGGGAGTGTAAGTCTGGTACAACTGTGGGAAGGACTGGGCTTTCAACTTCTAAACTTTGGTTTTTCTGCGGTGTTACCTCTTGAGCAAGAGTATCACAAGCGCCATGCGACGTTTCAAAATTTCCGTCACAATTTCATATATTTACAGATAAATTTTTGGTTGAATCTTTTTGAAATTTCACTGAATTTTTTTGGCGGCACAAAGTTAATTCGGTGAAATTGGACAGCTTCGTTGAACAATTTCTCTGTAAAAAAAATAAAATAGTGGCGGGAATTTTTAACTGTCGCATCATGCTGCTTTGGATACTTTCGGCGGAGGGTAACGACATGAGGTCAGCAAGTAGCGCACCCCTGCGCGATGTCTGTAGTGATATTATAATTTTATAAAGCCTGAGGTCCCTTTTTTCGGGGCTGTCTCTATCTCTTTCCTTCAGGAGCAATGTGAGGAGGCGAATTTCATCTGAAAACAGCGGTGTCGTTTTGGCTGAAAAACCTCAAATTTTCACACGACAAGCCGTGCAAAGTATGCAAGTCTCTTCTGATTTCCCTGTAGAAAGCAATATGGAGTAGCTAAGTTTCATCTTGAAACAGTTTAATCTCTCTCACGGAGGGATCTCAAATTTTTTCTTGAGAAGCGATGTAAAAAGAACGGATTTTATATTAAAACAGCGCCGCCGTCTTGGCGCAAAACTCCGCGCTCTCATAAGAAATTAAATGGACGTATTTCTGTCAAACGGAACTATGTGCATTATGACGTGAACCCTGTTATGCATGGATTCTTATGGGTCTCAGGGCTCATGTCTGAATGCACATAGTTCCGTTTGATAGAAATACGTCCAAATCATCCTTCCTCGGACGAAGGAACTTAACTCCATTCCAAGGTTGCTAAACTGACTCAAACATTAATATATTTTACAAAAACATACCTACGGAATTTTTGTCCAAAATTTGTCTGATTTTTGTACGAGATCATAGAAAAAATCAGTCAGATTTTCAATTTAAAATTCCCCTAATTCTCTTGGTAAAAATGCGATTTTCGAGGGAAAATTTGGCAGCATTAAAATTTAGTTACGTTCTTTCGTGAGGAAAACGACGGAATGAAGCAGATTTTTGCTAGAGTCCTTTTATACCCGGAGTTAAGACATCTCTATTATCAGCTGGCCTGGGCTGGCCTTGGCTGGCCATGGTGTCACAAAAGTGTGCACTCAAACGAACGATATTGAGGGATAAGGATAAGGAATCCTGCGATGTCCGCCATCCAAAAACAACAAACATCAACAAAACTGATCAATGCCTAACCAAAGAAATTGCAATAAAATAAAATTAGATTGATTTGTGGAAAATTTCTTAATCTATTTTCATTTCGGTGCGATGAAAATAACAATTCACTCTTGATAAGTCACAATTTGGTTACATTTTTATTATTTTAGTTCACATTCGAGCCACCGCCATCTTGGTTCACTCATTTGTGACTTAATGAGCGAGAACCAATCAGAATTGGATTTTTTTAAGGCCACTTCCAGTTGTCTCTGAGTCGAACCAAGCCCGACCAGAATTGAGATGTCGTAACTATGGGTATAAAGGGACTCTAGTTTTTGCTTGGAAATGGCAACCAAGGACTCTGTTGGAATAGCAGATGAAAAATTTCACCGGGAGAAAATGTAACATCTTCCACTTTAATTTCCCGCGCAAAATGGTGTACACTTAGTCTTAATTTTCACAGGTTCCACTGGCCCAAGTTCACCTTCCTCCACCCCATTGGGAGTATATAAGAAAATAGTAATTTAAATATCAATGACAGCGAGCGGCTTCTTTCTCCCGCCCTGAGTCTTTTTAATTACCCGCATCCCCTCTCCCCCTCTCCCCTGATCCCGAAAACTGTCGATCTTGAATTATTAAACCTTTGGCCGACTCTTCTCCGGGCCTGGGTGTTTATCCTCGAACCTTTGTGCGATGTTTCGTCCGCGACTCATTTGAATTTATGAGCTCAGAATGAAATAATTTTATTCGAGGAATAAATTTGCATGAAACTTTTTTCTTCGCAACTTCATCACCGAGCCAGGTAATGAAATTCATCGCCTTGCTATTGTTCGAGATTTCACCCCCTCCTCCCCCCTCTCCTCCGACCCCTTCAGCTCCGATCGACAGTTTGAAGTGCCCCCTCTCCTTTCGTGACCCTTTTTTTTTTTTTTTTGGTTCTGTTGTTGCTTAGAAAATTATTTGAAACTTGTAATATGAACTGCGTTACATAAATGGATTGCATTTTGCAAAAAGGATCCAGAAGCATTTCAATGATGCTGAGATTGCGCAACTTCATCCTTTGCAATAAAATTACTGATATCATGAAAAAATATGAAATTTACATGGTGATTTTACCTTAAATTTACAGCTCTCAGCGAGTAAAATAGAAACTATTTATTGATAATCAGGTTTTTTATCTGAGATAAAAGAATTTTTACAATCTTAGCAACATTGCAATGCTCCTGGTTCTTTTTTGCAGAATGCACTCAAACCATTTTCTACCTAGAGATGTGTGGGAAAGATGGGGTGTGCTCTAGAAAGCTGCATGAGAAACAATGTTAAAGTGGGCGTGATTCCTAATGGAGAAACGGAAAAGCGGATTTTACATTCTGTCTAACGGAACTATGTGCCAGCTGAATGCGGCACTCATGAGCCATGGGCATGTGACCAGAGCGTTGTAGATAGGGCTCACGAGTTAAAGCTGCCCAAAGGCAACCGCGGCGGCCGCTTCGTCGCCGCTGACGTCACTGGCGCTTTATAATCCCCATTCATTCTTACAGCTCTCGACTTGCGACTAAATCTCTTCTTTTCTACCTTTGCCTCTGATTCCATTTGACAGAAGTAGTCCAAATAAGACAAATAGAACCAAACAAAATTTGAAAACAAAACAAGAAAAAGGACCAGCGTTTGATACGGTGCAGAGAACTATGTGCACTCGACTTTTCCTTGTTATTAAAATATCACATTAAAACTTGAAAGCGCGGAAGCTATCATTACATCAAGTAGAGGAATATTTTGTATGAGAGAGAGGTACAAAGTCTGAAATGAAATGGCGTTCTTCCCGAGGCCGGCAGCATGTTGTGGAATGAAGACTTGGACGCTTTGCGGAAGAGACAATGAATATCAAACGTTTTCTCACCTTCAAACATACTGAGCAAGGACGAGGAGGGCTCAAAAGCGTGTTCTCCAAGTTTGAAATCGATAAAGAATTTCCTGCAACTTACAAGGACAAAGATTGATCCCTCAAAGATTTGATGTATAACCGAGACGGGTAGAAAGGACCGAAAAGGAAAGACGGCTAAATCGCGAATGTTCCGCACTTGGAGAAATTAAATCGCACTGACACCCACTCTCTGAAATTCTGATAAAAACCATGGACTTTCACATGGTGCCATATTTGTTTAAACCAAGTATTTGTTCTCAAGAGTGTAGTCATTAATGGACCGCGTTAAGCAAAAAGGAACCACACTGAAAAAAAAAAAGTATGGTAACATCTACTATAAGTCCTCTAGATTTTTTACACAGGAATACTATTTAGTGAAAATAACCAGAATTACGGTAGTATTCACCAGAGCTCTAGTGATACTTACCACGATATGGTAAATGCTACCATAGAGTCTGGTGTTTATTACCATTCATGTATCTTTGTGCCTGAGTATGGTAAAATCTAACATATTATTTTTCAGTGCAAGCCACATCAGCTATTGCCAAATTTAACTGAGCAATTTAATTTTTTACACGAAAACAGTTGTGCGGATTTTTTTGCAAATTTCAATGAGTTTTCTGCATTGTATAAAGCAAATTTCTTATGATTTCAAAGGATTCCGCACAAATTTTCTCGGATAAAACATTAAATGTTCCCGTTAAATGCGGCAGTAGCTGATGTGGTTTGGTTCTTTTCTGCTAACGTGGTCTAAATATTCGTCTTTGAAAATTCTTTATAACGACGGTTCGAGTACGCAACTACGTATATCCTTTCCGGTGTTTGAAAATCCCCGCTCCTATTTTATTTTTTCAAGAGAGAAAAAAATTGACATTATTTCTTGAAATCTTGGCTGATGGCGCGATAATGCGAAATGTGAACTCACAATGCTCCATTCTGCGCTGTCAGTGAGATGTCACTCCAATTCGGGAAAAAGGAGTTCAAAAACGTGGCCAGATTATGTCTCTCCTACGGTATATGTTGCTTGCGTAACCCTTGAAACACCACTACAATAAGACAAATGAGAACAAACACAAAATGGAAACAGCCGAAGAGAAAGGACTTGCTTTCCTACGGCGGCGCGGACATACAACTATTCGCACTTGATGGATGTCCGTGTTGCGTGCGCAAAATTGAAGGCGCGACAGCGCGAGACGTGATCTCGCAACGCTTAATTCCATAACAGCTTTCTAGCGGCAGGTTAAGATCAAAAAGCGCTCCCTATCAGCTGAGCTCTTAAAAATGAACATGGGACATGGAATTTGCAAAGTTCCTTTTTCAAAAATGTTTTTCAAAGATGATTTCCCCTGGAACATTAAAGAGTTGCCAAATTTCCTCCGTTAAAATGCTTGGTTTTGAGGAGTGTTACAGATATTTGTTCTTGAATTTCCAGGTAATTTGGATCTGATATAAAGTTCTCTAAAAATTCTCTGACGAACTCGAAGGAAAATATTCATAAATTTATCAGATAATTCATATTGTATTGGAGGGAATTTTGCAACCTCTGAAGGCTCATGCAGTTTTTTTCCTCAGCACGACAGATCGTCTCTCAGAGTGATGGAGTCTTACGATTGGAACGTCAGACCTCGATATCAAAGCCGGAATCAATCAAGTTTCCACGGAGCAGAAGAGCTTTTTGTCCGAGTGGGAACCGCAAAATCCGAAATGAAGTCGGAGCGTTGTAGCTGAGGACAGGAGCATTTAGCCGGGCAAGAATTAGACGCTCAGCGGAAAAGACAATGAATATCAAGCGCTTTCTCGGATCTCGACGGAGCGCGGCGTCTTGAGTAAGCACTCGGGCTCGGCACGGCGTGCTCTTGTCGTTGGATGTCGGGCGTCGCACAGGGGATCGAGTCAATAGGAAAGATCGGACGAAATTTGGAAACTTTAAAAGCTCATAACTCCAATAATACAGCACTTTGAGGTTCTGAAAGTGGTTCCATCGGTTTTCTCATGAAATTTTCCTCCAGGAGCACCCCTCAAAGTTTAAAATTTGACGAGATAAAAGTGGAGATTTGCAATTTTAGTAAAATTCGTGTCCGATCTCTCTAATTGACTCGATCCACTGTGCGTCGGGCGTCGGGGTCAGCGGTTTTCTGCAAGCCCACGACGACAATCTCGAGGATGTCAAGTATCGCCATCGCAACGCCAAGACGGCAAGAGATACAGCCTTTCGCTCCCGATGACTTTATTGATTTAAGAGCCGTGCAGTGACTTCGGTCTATTCGCCGTGACAGCTGCTATCACAGCAACCGCCGCACAATGGGTTGGCTCGGACACAGTTATCCGCAGTATACTGCCGTGCTAAGGTAAAACGCCGCATGAGCCTTAAGGCGTTGCCAAATCTCCTCCAACAAAATGCGAATTTTCAAGGAAACTGTTTATCATATTTCTTTAAAATTTTCAGTCTATTTTGTACACAGTCAAATCTAACATATCTGAGAATTGCAAGGCAAAATATGCACAACTTTCCTCAGAGATACATGTTTTATCATTATTGAGTTAGCAATTATTGAATGTTCATACGGCGTTCTTCCCTTGCACGGCAGTATAACCCTCATATAGTACCTACCCTGGTAAAAATTGGCGATAAGAGCTGCGTTTCAAAATACCATAGGAATTCTTATAGCCGGCTAAAGAAGGCTACAGAAAATCATATAGCTGGCTGTAGAATGCGGAGAAAATCATACGGCCGGGCTATACGAAGCAATAAAAAATTATGCAGCCGGGCTATAGTTCCTATCGCCGGGCTTTACACTTTATCGCCTGGCTGTTGCTTTTTCGCCATCGATTATAAAAGGCTTTAAGAAATTGTGTAGCAATTCGTGTGCTTTGGAAATCATTAAGTTTGATACGGAACCACCTTAATATTTACAAAACACATATTATATTTTCCTTTGATACATATTTTTTTTCATCAATTAAAATGAGAATAATCCATACAGAGTGTGCAAACAGTTCAAAGTCATGAGTTGAATAACGCTGACTCCGTCAGATTAAATATTAGAGCCTAACACAAAGCGGAGCGGCGACGCACTGGCGCCTACAAACCTAACAGGGATACTTCACGCATTGCGCAATGCGTGAAGTATCCCTGTTAGGTTTGTAGGCGCCGATGCGTGTTTCGCGCTGGCTGCCCGCCTGCCACGGCGCTTGAAGCAACTATTTCACACCAGAGGTAGTGCACAGTATCATACGAAACTGAAGGCGCTCTAATATATTAGTAATGGCAGGCATCCATCTAAAGTACGGAGCTTTCCTCGCAAAATAAATCAAGATACTACGGCCCAAAAAGAGAGCAGTCTTCCAAAAACTCACCAAGTCCTAAAATCCGTAATTAGTAACGTTTAGCATACACTTTATCGCCTGGCTATTGCTTAATCGCCATCGACTATAAAAGGCTATAAGAAATTGTGCAGCCGGCTATAGACGCTATTGGAAATCTTACAGCCGGCTGTAGGTCTATGGTATTTTGGAACACAGATTCTACTGCCAATTTTTACCAGGGTACATAGGGGACTTACGCCTTAGATACAAGACACAGAAGTTCAAAGTCCGTCTTGATCTGTCGTGAAGATCACAAAACTCAGAGCGCCTTCAATTTTTTGTGTAGGTAACACGGACATCCACCGAGCACGTTTAGTTGTATCCAGGCGTTATGATCGATGGCACGGCTCCTCCGTCCTCGGATTACACTGTACCGCACAGTGGAGCGACTCAATGGGAGAGGTCAGACATGATATGAACATTTTAAAAGCATTTACACTCATTTATACGGAATACAGTCGTTTTAAAGTGGTTTCTTTGGTTTTCCCTTGGAATTTCTTTCAAGTAATACCCCTGAAAATCACAATGTGATAAAATAAACTTCAAAATCTAATCCAAGTCGAGAATTCCTTGTTCTGCTTCTCCCAATATAACTCGTTTCATTGTGCGCCAATAGATGAACTCTCTTAATTGGACTGCATTTTAGCGGCTCTGGTGCTTGCACTAGAGCTGCTATTCCGGACGGTCCCAGCTGGGGAGTATCAACGGACCATGTTACATTGGAGAGACCGCGTGTTGGTTGATGGGAATCGGCGCCATTTTCTGCTGTTTAGGGGGGACTGATTTTCTTTTAATTGATATCTTTTTCCTGTGAGCGAATGCTATGTTGTGTAGTGTATTTTTGGAATCATGGTGATACTGTCAATAATTCAAAACGGGTCTGTGCTTTAATCTCGCACTGGAAAAAATGTACTTTACGTTTAAAATTTGAAAATTCAAATCTATAAGTTTTCGCGCTTTTTTCGAAGAATGCCGTGGTTGGAGCTTCCTAGTCATACTACTCGACATCAGCTGATAGCAAACAAAGGTTACCAAGGAAACCGTACACGCGTAACAACTACCTACCGTCGCCAGAGCCGCTTTCCGACGCGAATGCGTTGGAGCTTCCTGCTTGTTGCAATTTGGAACTATAAATTCTAGCCCGGTTTAATTACAACATATGTGTCATTAGTTTCCCTATGCATATGAGTGTTTTTCCGCAAGAGCCAGAATTTATAGTTCCAAATTGCAAAATGCAGTCCAATTGTTTCCGCGAATATTTTTTGATTTTCGATGAAACCCGGACGTTTACACCGCTTTCGAACCGAGTTGACAAATTATTCTCATTTCGTCGCTCCTCTGATGTAAGGGCGTAACTGTATATCCACGAGAGCCCCCAAAAGCATGGATTTATATGTCCAACAGGGCTCGCGCGAAAATAGATTTACGCTCTTTCGTCAGAGAAACGACGATTTGTGACTGTCCACGGCAAAACGAACTTGCATGTAGGTGAACTTAAAATTGAGTTATTGGTACATCGACTGATCAAGTTGATTTACATTCATCTCGTCGTGGGCTACAGTTTGCAATTAGAACTACTGTTCCCATGTCATTTTAGAGGCAATATATGAATGGTGAAACCGCATAAATACGTTCTGGAGAGGAATAAAACTGTCCACACGCCTCATTATTGTCAGTAAAGGGCCGTTCATAAATAACGTAACGCTCTAGGAGGGAGGTGGGTTGAGGAAAGCGTTATGCCATTCTGGTTTTACGTGTTGAAGAATATGGGCCCACGTTACAATAGCGTTAAAATGGAGAGGGGGTCAAAAATGCTGAAAAAGTGCGTCACGTAATTTTTGAACGCTCCCTCGACGTGATAATACCCGGAAAAAATTAAATTGCTGATTTAAGTTTTTGTAGTTGAAAAAAGTGACTGTAATGTTTCAATATAGATTTCACAACAAAAAAATGCTTCTTTAACAAACCCCGTGTTTAAATGTGCTTTCCACAATTGTAAAATGTACTTTTGAAACATGGCAGTCACCTTTTTTTGACAATTGAATTGTTAAATCAGCAATCCATTTATTCGTGTAATTATTGAGGATAGTTGAAGCTAAATTTCAATCTTTGTGAGACCCATACCATCGTTAACATAAACCGTCCATTCATTCCTTAATTTTCACAAAAATACGCGTAGATACGGGATGCGCAAATGTAATAAACCAATGCGTGACCGAAATAAACAACTTGGATGCGCATTAAAACCTAGCGAACGCATTCTTGTTATACTCGTACAAGGAAAAGTTGGCGGTAAATCGTGCGTGTTATAAGCTTGCCGGAATGGAACCCTCTAATCGAATATGGATGTGCGAAGACAGTCTAAGGTACGTGGAAGACGATTCAGGCAATAAAAACTCGGGAAACTGTTGAAGAAGCAACTCGACGAACAAGAACCGGATTTTATGTTCACGCCTGTTTGTAACGACGCAAGTTTTATGCCAATCTGTGCACCGCAGTCTGATGCGAAAATTTGAACCGAGATGTGAGTTTTATGCTCCGTCTGACGTTTCACTTCGAGAGTTTTTATCTCCGAATCTCTTTCTCGGCATACGGTGAGGAACATACATTGTTTTGCAACATCCTCATGTTAATGCAATCGTTGATCTTTCATTTTAAAGTTTTCATTCTAACTTACCACTCAATGTGATGCGGTTTCGCCGTGACTCTTCGCCAAGGAAGTTCAGACAACAAAGGAAAGGGAGCATGCTTAAATTGATACCTAAAGTGTAGGGAAGACAAGCAAGTGACGTTTTTGAAATACTGAGATAGAACTAAAAGTGGTAGGTATTGAACGAAATTCATTTGAATGAAAGTGAGGAAAATTTTTGACCCCAAAACCTCACTTTTCAGTCCTGAAACGTCATGTAGAGCCCAAACTCGTTTTTTTTTTACAACAGCCGCTTGAAGTGAAAAAATGCCGTGACTTAATTCCTTTTTTTGCACTTTTCTTTCAGACGATGTGTTGTTTCATTTGAAAAAAACTGATCAGCATTTTTTAACCTAATATTTGCCACCTAGCTACAACTGGGCCAGTTTTCATTACCGTCTTTACGAGGCGGAATTGAGGACCTTGTCGGATAAGGGGCCCATATTGAACAATTGTATTCGGGAAAAATGCGCATTTTAAGTTCTCCAATATTACTTTCTGGCCATTAACGGTAACTTGCATTGGAAGAAGGAGTCCAAGCTCGGATGAAAGTCATCATCAGGTGCGAGAAAGCAATCATGGAAACTTTAAATTCATTTTTCTCAAACGTGATTTTACACGATGGGCCTTTTTTCCGGAAAATTCCTCAATTGCAAATTTCAGGCAGTTGAAGCTCGAGGAGCACCCTCCCCCAAGAAATTTTCCGACCGCAGCCGGATTTTCACCGCAATGGTCGAACAAGGATTAAAAAAGCACGAGTTTGTTGTGTGATATGGATATTTCCAATTAAATGTGGTAGTACACGAATTAATTGTGTAAGTACACGAATTAATTGTGTAAGTACACGAATTAATTGTGTGAGTACACGAATTAATTGTGTAAGTACACGAATTAATTGTGTAAGTACACGAATTAATTGTGTAAGTACGCGAATTAATTGTGTAGGTACACGGATTAATTGTGTAAGTACACGAATTGATTGTGTAAGTACACGAATTAATTGTGTAAGTACACGAATTAATCGTGGTCGTACCCTCAATAAATTAGGTTGCGGTACTATCCTAACTTGAGTTGCGGTTCTACCACAATTAATTAGAAATGTCCGTATCATCCAACAAATTGTGGCAGTACCACAATTTTAGGGGATAACCACTAACAATTTTTTCTCGTAAAAAGCTGTCAATTTTTCAACAATTACTGAATGAAAAGGAATCTGAAAAAAGTGTCGAACTCGTTATCTGACAAGAAACGGCTCGAGAAAATCAGTGGCGAGGCGTGAATGATCGATTTTCGATATTTCCCCATTTGAAGCTATGGTAAAGAATCGATTATTAAGGTGTTCGCTGCGCACGCCCTACATATCGATCCTTTTCCATAGGTTTAATTGGCAGATGAATCGATAAATCGCACAGCACACCACGCAACTGGAGGAAATAAGGAAAGTTGACCGTGGGAGGGCGGGCAAAAATGGGTGTGTTTTCATCAATCAAACGACGCATTCAGGGCCCTGAAACCGATCTAAAATTTTCTCGGGTTAAAGTAGTCATAATCGGTTGTCGACTGAAAAGATCCTGTCATGGAAGTCAGTAGTAAGTAGCAATGCAAGTGCCAAATATGCCTGAGCCTTGAATTCCTCACCGGCTTGTGGGCCTCGCAGCTCATCGAGTTTGCGCCCTTGGGCATTTTTTACTTTCACGTTTCTCATTAATCTCGATCGCAGATGAGCAGCGATGGGTTGGGGGTGGCTCTGGATCGGATTCAAGCCTAAAAGCGTAATTGTCAAATCTAAGAGTCGTATTCATTGTTTTGCTCCTTAAACAGCTCCTTTCTTCAAGAAGGCTCCATATGGTTTTCATGGTTGACTAATGGAGGTTTTGAGGAGACCTTTAGCACAAGATTATGAGAGGGTCTTTTTATCTAAACCCGGAGTAAAATGAAAATGTAGAACTTTGAGAATGGGTCCTTGCAAATGATTTACATGATTTGCCACCACAAAAAGGATTGAATACGAAGAAAACAAATTATATGATTTTGACAGCATTTAAGGTATGACTGAACTTACCTTAGTATTTGCAAAATCTCCAATATTTTTGCCTCTGTAAATTGCAACTTTTGATGTGTATTTTCACAGTAATACCATCTTCTTATCGCTTGAAATCGGATTACCTGCTTCTAAAAATGTTTTGATGCATTTTTATCATGTTGTTATTGACGACAATATTCATTGCAACCCCTGCTTGGAAAAATAACTTCCTTAAAGCGTGTCTATTTATCATATCAAGGCAGGTCTTAGTTTAATAAAAGTTCAACTTTTAGCACATATCTTTTCATTCTCTCTATTAGCTGATTCATAAAGTTGCTTCCCGATCTTATCGCAACAGGCAACATTGGAAAAGTTCAATAACTTTTCTCCGTCTTATTTTCCGCGTTTTTCACGTCCTGCAAATTGTTTCGAAGGGGCGGAAGAGGAGGGTGGAAGGAGAAGGGGGAAGCCAGCCCACCCAAGTGAGTGGTCTCGGGGAATTGTTGCCTTCTTCCTTGAAAAATTAAATTTTCCTCCCTTACGCGCAATGATAAATCGGTGACTTCTAATCTGGAATTGGCAACGCTCTTGTTGAAGCCTGTTTCATTAATCCTGGTCTAGCCTACTCCCATGCTCTCGTGCTTCAAATTGAACGTGTTTTGAATTCTGTTTCGCTCGGTATTTAAATGCGAACAATCTCACTTTCTTGTTCTAGAGTTCGTGGCATTTTATAATTTTTTTGCAAGATGATTGTAGAGAAAAGATATACGATGAGGGAATGTAAGTGAAAAGCCATTATCATGTGATACTCTTACACAGTATTACAGTACTATCCATGCACAATTTGGTCATATTATTTTCAGTATGTTGACCGTGTTGCTGTGTTTTAAAATATGTGCTCACATTTTATTTTGTAGAAAGAGAACAAACCGACGTCATTTCTTGAAATTTTGACAAATTATTCCTCGCACATGCAGAAGAGAAAAGCCTGACAATTTTTAAGAAATGAGCTTCCTAGAATATTTAAACATTCCAAATGAAGTATGACAGGAAGTTTCCATTGTAGCAAAGAGACACGCAACCCTACAGTTTCACCGTCGATATGGTAAATTTCCCTGTCAACTTCTAGCAAAATTTACAAACTTTTCCAAGACTTCAAGTAAGTCTTGCTTCCAATGCTCAATTCAACGGCAAACAGTCATATTTGTTTTCGGGCGAGACCGGAAAATTGTTGAAAACCAAAATAGGCGCCACAGCTCTAGCGGCGGGAGCCGAAATAAGCCGAGTTCTGGGCGATGGGAGCATAGCTACGTTCCACTTAAGGTTCAGTTACACGATCAAATTGAGCCATCAAACTGAAGCTCTGATTGGTGGAAAAAGACCTGACGCGAGGATGCGACCAATGAGAGACCCAATTTGATGGCTCAATTTGATCGTGTGACTGAACCATTACATGTATAATGTCGTGCTAAGGAAAAATTCCATATAAATATTCGGGAGTTGCCAAATTTCCCTCGATAAAACATGTATTTTTGAGGAGATTTATTCGTATTTCTCTTTGAAATTTTCAGATATTTTAGATCAAATTGCGATCAAAATTATCTGAAAAATTTGAAGACAAGTGTTCGCAATTTCCCGAGAAAACTCGGTTTGAATAATTGAGGTAAATCTGGCAACGTCTAAAGGCTCATTCGGCGTTTTTCCTTAGCACGGCAGTGTACCACGGGTAACTGGACGGAAAATGCAACAGTTTTCTCTGTGTTCTCTGAAAAGCCCTGGATAGACGATCAAATTCCGAACCAATTCCGATCAAAGTAGACATGCTGATGACTGTTGGTCACCATCTACCATCACATTTTGACGGGCCGCACTATTTTGTTCAAAGTAAGATCAGAATGGAGTGCCACCATTCATCATTTCCTGCCACAGGAAACGTTTCTGCCAAGTTTTCATTTTAAAATTAAGCAAATTAATGAGTCTGAGACTGATGACTCCCGACACTTTGATGATAATTGGTTCGGGAATTTGATCGTCTATCGAGACCT
This sequence comes from Bemisia tabaci, assembly GCF_918797505.1. Lineage (NCBI taxonomy): Eukaryota > Metazoa > Arthropoda > Insecta > Hemiptera > Aleyrodidae > Bemisia > Bemisia tabaci. The sequence goes on along the minus strand of NC_092795.1, from coordinate 3,571,888 downwards.
CAACGAGCCGAGCGGATGTTGCGTGTGTTAGTGGTGGTAATGGATGGTTTTGTGGTAATGGATGGTGGTTGTGGTTGCAGGAGCTGATAACGGTGACGCCGAACGAGCGGAACTGGCGGGGGATCTGCATCGCCCTCTTGGTCATCGTCGCCGTCCTCGGGTTGATCCTCCTCTTCATCGTCCTCCTCTCGCCCCCGTTCGCCGGGCACGGGAGCAAAGGCGCCAAGTTCGCCCTCGAGCACATCGCCCAAGCCCACTTCAAGGCCCCGCCCCTCAACGGCTCCTGGGTCTCAGGTAAGCTCACATCTCAAACCCACTATCTCAACCACTTCAGTTTTCAATATCAACCCACCTGTGTTATAGGTTAACATTTGTAAAACAGCAACCCGTGACCAGAGACAAGAGATCCTCCACTGGCCTCTTGGCGACAGGTGGATGTGGAAGCTATTACTTTCGGGGATTCAACAATTCCTTGTGGAAAATTATAAGGGAGCAGTAGTCATCATCCTAATTTCGGCTGTTGACCTACCTACATGATGGCTGATGAGCTTCGGGTGACGTCATGAGCCAAACAAGTTTCCCAAACTTCGGCTTGTTTGCAAAAGGGAACTGCCAACACGTTGTTGAACATCAACCATGTAGGTAAGTCAACAGTAGAATGCTGAAGTCCTGAAAGTAAAAGCTTCCACCTTCGCCAAGATACTAGTGGAGGGTCTCTTGTCTCTGTCCGTGACAATGATGATTTCAAAAACATAGGAGAAAAAACGGGAAACAAGGCTAAAAATTACACATAAAAATCCGAGTCGTTTTGGCCCAAAACTGAACCATTTTCAGTCGGATGAATAAAAATAAAATATGAAAATCCCAAATAGAAATCTGCAGACTACATGATGGCCGAGAAAATCAAAACAAAGCCTTGTTTGGGTGTGAATTGTTGAAAAAAGCTTTATTTTGATTTTCGCGGCCATCATGTAGTCTGCAGATTTCTATTCGAAATTTTGTATTTTATTTTTATTCTTCCGACTGAAATTGGCTCAGTTTTGGGCTGAAACGTCTCGGATTTGTATGTGTAATATTTAGCCTTGTTTCCCGTTTGTTCTTCTGTGTTTTTGATATACCTCACCAGTGTTCCAACCTTTAAAAGTTTTTTGCCGTCATGGACATACATTTCCACACTTTAAAGTGTCATAAATGATTTATTATGTAGAGGGTGTCTACCAGTCTTGAATTTCCGGCAAGTTCGAAAATAGTCCTGATATTTTAAAGGCGATCCGGAAGTACTGGTATGGTCCGGAATTTTCCGCTTCATACCACACGTATTTTTTGATGAAGCCTGGAAAGTACGCAATCCCCTACGTGTTTATTCTTAGAATAGTATTAGCCTGTAAAATCGCGATTCTTCCGTGGGTCTTTAAGCCACCAATGCAATTGTGTGTACACGTCATTTTTGTCGCGATTCGAGCGAAAATTTCAAATTCTTGAAATTTTTAGAATTTCGTCAAAAGCAGGTACTGAAAAAACACTGAATTTTTCTGTCGAGGAGGTGCTAAATTTCTTGGGAATGTACTAAAAAAGGACTAAGTAAAAGTACTGATTTTTGGCAAACCCGTGTTAGTAGACACCCTGTATTTATTCAACTTCAAAACTCTTCGCTATTCTAAGTATTTTTCTTAAACAAAAATGCAGAGGCATATTTTTTATATCACTTTAGTTGCATTGGTCTCTCTCTGCTAAATGTGATCAAATTTGCTCCCTTGGAAAGCAAAAAATTATTAAGCCCTCTAAAAAATTGTAATTGACACCTAAACACTAGTATTTCTAGCCAATATGGCGCGTGAAATTGTAACTTAAAGTCGGAACTCTGCGGCTATTTAAGATTCATTCCTTATCTGACCTACCTGAAAAGGGAAACCAATAGGACAATTAAATATTCACCTTGTCTAGTGATCCATTGTCGATCGCGATCGCAGAATGCCTTCAAGTTTGCGAGTAGGCAACCCCCCGACGCACGTGCTAAAATAGTTATCGTTCGACGCCTGACGCTCTGAAATCCCTCACGCGATTTTACGCCTCAAATGGGTTCTCTTGCTACGGGAGTTAAGTAATCCGCAGAACTCGGTTTTGGAGGAGCGCCAATGTACTTACGTCTGTGCTCTCACGCTAAAGCTTTGATCAGAAAAGCAAATTGCGTATTTTCAATTTACAGCTCATGATGAATAGCAAACTCGACTTTCTCAAATCACTATATTCCTGTTCACTCAGGCATTGATAATCATCATGTAAATTCAAATGTAACACTTTAAAGAGCTGCTTTAGATAAGCGGCTTCGCATAGCGGTGATTACGCTTAAAAGCATCATCCCAATATTTCAGCAGCCAGTTAAGCAATTCCAAACATACTGATATTTCAGCGCCTAGTTTTTTTTTTTTTATTAATTAATGTAGGATAGAAATTTTCTTTATTCTTATTCGCTTGGGTTTATATAATTACAGAGATTTTTATTTTTATGAACCTATGTGAAATATATTTATATCATCGTGTTAAAAATCGAATTTAAAATCTATTAAAAAATATCGAAAATATCGTTTATATCGTATTTAAAATTTTAAAAAAATATGAAATTAAAATTCTAAAAATTACACAAATTCTAAACAGTGTGCATATGCTTAAAATCACTGGGCCCATTACTAAAAATTACGAAAAATTAAATTTATTCGTTAATAATCAGGGAGCGTGACATCTTTTCTGAGGACAGAAATAGAAATATGACTGTAATGCCTCCACTGTTCCGTATTATTTTTAAAGAGCTGTATGTTTTGGCATGTCTCTAAAAAAGAAGTTCCTCGTCATTTTACAAATCGATGGTAAAAGTGCAGAAGTGCGTATCTCGGAAAACACGATTTTCCAAGAGAGTAAGAAAACTGCCTACATTCCTTTTTATTGCTAGTGCATACATACATACATAAAGTCGCGATTATAGCGCCGCCTCGCGCTCTGCGACGCCCAATCGCCATTGCCCCCTATCCTCCCAGAGATCATCAGGCAATTGGCACCTTCTGATCTCCTCCTCCACCCCTTGTCGCCAACCTTTCACAGGACGTCCACGCCGTCGCCTTCCGGGAGGAACCCAATCGAAGACCTGCTTGGGCAACCGATCATCTGCCATCCTTCGCACATGTCCATACCAGACCAACTGCTTGGACCTGATATCGTGCACGATGTCCTTTTCCACACCCATTATCTCGCGTACCCTTTCATTGCGGATACGCTCTCTTCTCGATATCCCAGCAGACCTTCGCCAAAAGTCCATCTCGGTTGCCCTAAGCATGTCTTCAGTTCTTTTCTTAAGTTGCCAGACCTCACTCCCGTAAGTTACGATACTCTTCACGATGACGTTGTAAATTTTCCTTTTGGTCTCCTTGGAGATACTCTGGTCCCAGAGAACCCCATTTAGCATCGCGATAGCTTTCCTGCCTTGCACATTCCGATCTTTAATGGCCCGATCCAAATTTCCGTCCTTAGTTAACCAAACTCCGAGATATTTATACTCTTCACAGTCCAGGATCTTCCGGCCATCCTCCAGTTCAATGCTTTGCTGATCACCACCGATAACCAACTTCTCCGTCTTAACCACATTTACTTCCATTCCCCACTCTCGGTATACTTCCACTAGCTTCCGCGTCATGTAATTCGCATCTTCTTCGTCCTGAGCTATTACCACCTGATCATCAGCAAAGCACAGAGTATAAAGGGTGCCATCTTCACGTAGCGGGACGCCCATTCCCGAACAGCATCTTTTCCATTCCTTTAAAACTTCTTCCAGGTACACTTTAAATAAGGTTGGCGACAAACAACACCCTTGTTTCAGTCCTTTAGTAATTAAAAACCCCAACGATAACTCCCCATGCGATTTAACCCTAGAAAAAGCCCCACCATAAAATTCCTTAATAGCACTAATTAGTCCCCCACTAAAACCCCTTTTGTTCAAGGCTTCCCAAAGTTTCATCAATGGCACACTATCGTAAGCTTTCTGGAGATCCACAAACACTAGATGTAATTCCTGGCCAACTCCCTTCTTTTTCTCTATGACGTGGATGATGGTAAATAAGTGATCAATCGTTGACCGACCGGCTCTGAAACCTGCTTGCTCTTCCGCTTCATGTTCTTTCCACTCCTGTTCAATTTTTGCTTTCAAGATTTTTCCATACACTTTGCTCAGGGTACCTGCAACCGACAGTCCTCTATAGTTATCACACTCATCTTTTCTACCCTTCTTCTTGTATATAGGTGACACCCAAGACTCTTTCCATTCTGTCGGTACCTTTCCACCGTCCAAGCAATCTTGCATCAGGTATCTCAACCGTTGAAACAGCTTGCAGGTTCCACACTTGATCAACTCAGCAGGGATATTTCCCGGACCTGGAGCTTTATCGTTCTTCAGCTCTCGTACGGCCTTTACCACGTCCTCCATATGGATCTCCAAGTTATGATTATCGTTAGTATACTCCAAGCTTACGCCTCCATCTTGAAATTCAGGTCGCCTTTCTGTCAGTAAAGAGCTTGATGCAAAAACGGCTTTTTTCGCCCCCCCCTCTGAAAGTTCTTCAGACTTTGTCTATTGATTACTCATACTTGAGCGCTTCTTTTCCCAAATTTTCAGACCCCCAAAAAATTTTGGGGGGGAGCTAGGGGGGGTGGAAGTCAAAACCTGTGAACCTCGATATCTCTTGAACAAAGAAAGATATTGAGGTCCGGTTTGGACGAAAAATCGTCTAAAATTGCATATTTTAAGATTCTAAAGGTCGAAATCCCGATATCACATTTTTAAGTTAACATATGTGTTTTTTTCCAGTTTTTAGGTCAAGAAAATTTCTTTTAAACGAAAAATTTACAAAGATCTCAATTTTTTATTTGAACCAAAACCAGTTTTTTAAATTGTTCGTCTTTTTCCGCATCTAACGAGTGGTCGTATAAGCTGGGGAACCGAACGGTTCCGGAGTTATGATCGATTGAAGTTTCCGCTCAACGCGCGCCGACCGATTTTCGCGCGCAAAAAAGTCGGATTTGACTGTTATTAGATCAGATTGAATGTTCAAACTGAGCAAAATGCTTTATTAGGGACTCTTGAGGGTCGCTGAGTTCAGAAATTACCGATACTTCCAAAAAATTCACGTTTTTAAAATTGCAGCTTCGGACAGGACCACTGAGCGGCCGGTCGGCGCTCAGTGGGCCTCTAAAATAGCGCTGCGGAGCTGCAATTTTAAAAACGTGAATTTTTTGGAAGTATCGGTAATTTCTGAACTCAGCGACCCTCAAGAGTCCCTAATAAAGCATTTTGCTCAGTTTGAACATTCAATCTGATCTAATAACAGTCAAATCCGACTTTTTTGCGCGCGAAAATCGGTCGGCGCGCGTTGAGCGGAAACTTCAATCGATCATAACTCCGGAACCGTTCGGTTCCCCAGCTTACACGACCACTCGTTAGATGCGAAAAAAGACGAACAATTTAAAAAACTGGTTTTGGTTCAAATAAAAAATTGAGATCTTTGTAAATTTTTCGTTTAAAAGAAATTTTCTTGACCTAAAAACTGGAAAAAAGCACATATGTTAACTTAAAAATGTGATATCGGGATTTCGACCTTTAGAATCTTAAAATATGCAATTTTAGACGATTTTTCGTCCAAACCGGACCTCAATATCTTTCTTTGTTCAAGAGATATCGAGGTTCACAGGTTTTGACTTCCACCCCCCCTAGCTCCCCCCAAAATTTTTTGGGGGTCTGAAAATTTGGGAAAAGAAGCGCTCAAGTATGATTAATCAATAGACAAAGTCTGAAGAACTTTCAGAGGGGGGGCGAAAAAAGCCGTTTTTGCATCAAGCTCTTTTTAAAATACCCCTCCAGTTTTTTTTTTTTTTTTTGGGTGAGGGGAAAAATTCGAACCAGTGCCCCCATCACAGGGGTCACCGAGGCCTAGCCCTCAGCACCCCCATGAAAGGGGCCCATCGAATACCGGTACGGCAGCGACCATCAGCCGGCGAAAGGCCGTCGGAACGACCCCTAGCCGACCAGTGACAGCCGCTGTGAGATGGAAAAATCCGGTTATGTGGGGTTAGATCACGCCGCTGTGTTCCATACCCACTAAACAACCCCTCCAGGCCACACTCCGTACAAGTGTGACCCGTCGGGCGCTCTATCCTCCCGTCGGACGTCCAACAGGCACTCTTCGAACGGCAGTTAACGGCACCGGCCCCCGGGAGGCCGGCACCCCTCAGGCCCCCCCCCACGCGGGAGGAGGGTCCCCCCACCCCCAGGGACCGATCTGCCAAGGCCATCATTGTACCCAGAGAGAGGGGCGTTGGAGGGGGAACCTGGGCCCAAGCATTGAACCCTGCGGCAGCCCCCCAAAGGGCTCAGGAGACCGAGAACTGGAGGGCTGGGAGGGCAGAACCAGCTACGTCTCGCTCAGCCCTCGAGGCACCCGACCCAATGCGGCCCCGGAAGGGGGCAGCCTAGCGTGACTCGACTCCGCGGGTGCGTCGTGCCCGATATCCTCAGTTGGATAGCCTGCGGTAAGACAAGAAGGTATCCCCAGTCGCGAACAACAGCAACCCGCCGCACTTGCTGAGGGCCACGAAAGGAGAGGAAGGGGTCGGGGTTCACTAGCGAACAACCCCCGACCAACTCGGGTGCGCGGGTGCGTCAGACCCGAATCCAAGGGAGGATCCCTGCGCCGCGAGGGCCCCACTGTTGAAAAGACCGAACCGAACCAAAAATAAACGCACCGAAATAAAGACTGAACTAAAAAAATCAAGAAAAATTAGCCAGCGGGACCCAGAAAAAACGTACAACAAAATCATCCTTACTTTTTTAACGTCCCGGAGCGGCACCGGCCAAGGCCGATGCCGCCCGAGACGGAGGCAACGGCAACACGGGCGGCGGAAGAACGGAGATGGCTGAAGTCAAATAAAAATAAAACAGAACAACGGACCGAAGCGGCGCCGTGCGAGCAGGCAAAAAATTATTCACCTTACTTAATAACTGCCCACAAATTCAAGTCCACTACACTCGGATTCAACGACCACGGTTATCAGATATGACGCGAGTTCTTATCGCCCGAGCACGCGAGACGCGATAAAGAACACACAACGCAACGCAAATCGACGGACAAATCAAATCAATGGCGGAATACCGCCCTAGAGGCCCCACAGCCAAGGAGGACGACAGGTACACGCAGGCAAAAGATGAGGTGAAAGCAGCCTGGCCTGAATTTTACGTGTTGCCTCCACGATGTAATATGAATGAAATGAAGCCCACATGCACCACTCCCCAGCGTTCAGAACCCCCAGGACAGCACCCCGCCACCGAAAAGGGTTAAATTCCAACCGACACCCACAGCGAGGGGAATGCGGGCGACGGCCAGAACGAAAAAAATTCACTTACTTAAATAAAATGTCTCACATACTCGGACGAATCAATTTCAAGTACAAATAGTTTAAAAAAAACAAAATTAAAGTTGTCCAATTCCTTTCCTAAACAAGAATAAAACCAAAGAATAAAATTCCTGCACAAAAACGTACGTGGCAAGCCACGCAAAATGGCCGACGGGTCAGCTCAAAATTTAAAGTCCAAAAAAAGAAGTGGAAAGGTACAACCTGGCGCTGAATCCAAGATAAAAAAGTAGGCCTGCTCAACACGAACAACCTCAGTCATTTTCCAAACACATTTTCACAAAAAATTTTCAAAAATCACTAAATTAGCCGGAGCTATACAAAAGGCAGCCATCTCCGTTCACCGCGCTGACGTCACTCCGCCCCTCCAGTTTATCAATGGATATCGGAGATATTAAGTCACGCTTCATGTCCCTTTGCAGCCCTTTCAGCAACTTCCAGCTCTCAGTGCTTTTCCTTCCTCCTATGTACGTGTCTATTTTGTTACAGCTCCTCTCCCAAGATTCGTTCTTTTTCTTGGTTATGAGCCTTCGTACCTGCGTCTGAGCTTTTTTATACGCCTCTTTGTCTTCTGTTTTTTTAGAGGAAAGGAACTGATGATATTTTTTCCGTTTCTCCTGAATCTCCTTCTCAATTTCTTCGTCCCACCAGTAAGGTTTTTCGCTAACTTTCCTATCATCAGCGACACCAAGAGCTTCCATTGCTGCCGAGTGAATGCAATCCTTCAGGAACTGATACTGCTGTTCGGTATCACCGTCCCTTGATTCGCCCAACTTCTCATCCAAGCGCTTTCCATATAAAGCCCTTACACTTGGATGCTGCAAGCTGTCAATGTTATAGTTTACAAGCTTGACACGATCTTTTTGT